>NC_142780.1:35115200-35175200 GCF_988280905.1 Pimephales promelas
GAGTCATGACTCGAAGGGTCCTAGATAAGACCCTTATTCATCGTCTGATGTCGTTTAAAGCCCTTTGAAGCTGCACTGAAACTCTCATTTGGACCTTGAACTGTTTGGACCCCATTGAAGTCCATTATATGAACATGGGGCGAGTAAATTATCAGCAAAAGTTTTTTTTAAAGTGAACTACTCCTTTAATGCTGCTATTTTCCTGTTTATTAATGTGAACGCGCTACATAAATAAACGTGACTATTCAAGTTACACATTTATCGAGTTCATGCATTCCCTGTGATTCAGACCCATGACTTCCCGTAGTCTTTTATTTGAACTTCAGAAATGCAAAGCTAATGATAAAACGCACGTCCCACCATGCATCGCTTCACAAGTGGTCAGTGGTCCGCCGAGATCTTTGGGAGTGTGTCGAGGCGTCTCTAGCGCAGCAGCGTTCCCATTCAGGTTTTCCCTCCCTCCCCTCGGCACACATTCTCTCTGCCATTGTGCTCGTAATCCCAGCCTGCTTTGTGGTGAATTCCACAGGAGGGACTCCAGTCTGCAAACGGGCCCTGCGAACGCTTTTCAATGTGCGTGGAAAAGTGTGTGTGTGTGCCCCCCAGCAGTTTTCAACACCAAAAAACATAACTGAGAGGCATACCGTAACATCAGAGCGCAGGAATGAGGGGGATTATGGGAGAGCTTTGATTATTACCCGATTTTTTTTGGGGGGGTTTTGTTTGTTTGTTTCCTTCTCACTTTCTGCTGATATTGAAAAGAACAGCCGCGGCTTTGTGCTCGCTGTCAGTTAAGACACATGTTTGCGTCCTTGTGCTTATTGTGCGTATCTCTGGAGAGTTTCCATGCGCTTAATCTGCTTTTTATCTTCCTGTTGAAGTATTTATATTTTGCCATGCTTTTTTTTTGCGCTCCATAAAATCCGTAAGATCGTGATGGAGTTGTGCGGCACACGTCGTGTTTCTCATTTTCTTTAACCTAATCTCAATCAGCTGACTAATATGGAATATTTATGCAAAACTGCATTTTATGCCTGAGATGTGCTATATAAATAAAGTTTATTATTATAACTGTTGCAAAAAAGGTATAACACTTCAGTCCAAAAATAATTTCTCACCTTTATGCGGTTTCCAAATCTGTAAGATGATAATTTAAAAAGTAGAAATTGCCATGCATCTCTGAAAAGGTTTAAAAATGGACAAATAAGCACACTAAAAGTAGAAAAGGTGGGTTGTGGAATGGGATAATTATTTCTTTAAATCCATAGACGTTTGAATTTTTTCGATTTTACAGCTTGTTGGCCGTCACGCAAAACTTTTGATAACATCCGATGGCATTGGCTGTTTCTAAGGCCGTGCTCCGGGCTCGCAGTGTAACACGCTCCGGTTATATTTAGACTTTCCCAAAATTTCATATTAGCCAGCTTGTGTACCTTGTTTTAGAATTAAGAGCATAAAGGACGATTCAAGTGTGTGTCTCCATGTGAAGACATGTCCTGCTTTCGCAGAGTGCCCACACTGGCTTGTTGTTATTGCTCACATGATTTGGCCATGGAGATTATAAACTAATTTCTAGTGCTGCCAATTTATGCAGATACAGGTCACACACTGTGGCCCATTATATCAGAGAGGTTGCACTGGGTTACTGTAGTAATGGCAGGCTGGAACGGCTTTGATTAGGATCGTTTAGTTTGAAACTGTTTGCTTTTTGACTTCAGGTCATGTCTAGCTCATTAGAAAAGTGTTTCCACTTGATATCGATTCATTTCGCGTTCGGCATAGAACAATTAATCGCTTATTTTGCTCAATTGTCCATTTTAGGTGATTTTCTATTTTAAAATATTTTGTATTTAGTGTGCAGTTAGGGCAAAAGTATAAATGCTTGGTGCCGAGTTAAAACTATTTATTTATTATAATATAATACAATTTTGAATTGAAGTATCTATGTAAATAGTCTTAAGTGAATGTGAACAGGCAGGTTTAAAAAAAATCAGAGTTGTTTCAGAATAGACCTGCCGCTGTCTATTTTGTTGTTGATATGAATCAAACGATTGATAAGAAAGTGAGAAAAGCACTTACCGTGCTCTCTATTAATGACTGTTTACATAGAAAAAAATATTTACTTAATGGAAAAATGCTTTCACTACATGCCACTAATTTCATTTGTTCATGTTTATATTGATATGTAATTTTTTTTTTAAATGAACAAGCAAGTTCAGGAGCATAGAAATTTTAAAGTTTCACTGTTATTAGGATGAATTACTGAAATATTGTTATTGTGTGTGTGTGTGTGTGTGTAAATATTCCTATGCATACTTGCATACATGCGTACATATTGCATGCATGCATACATACATACACTTACTTGCTTACATGCATATATACACTCTCAGAAAAAAAGGTACAAAAGCTGTCACTGGGGCTATACCCTTTCAAAAGATAGACTTTTGTACCTAAAGGCTGCATATTGGTACCTTAATGGTACATATTAGTACCTAAAATGTACATATTGGCACCTAAAATGTACATATTAGTGCCTAAAATGTACATATTAACAACTAAAATGTACATATTATCACCTAAAATGTACATATTAGTACCTAAAATGTACATATTAGCAGCTAAAATATAGGACGATAGACATATTAGCTCCTGAAATGTACATATTAACACTAAAAATTTACATATTAGCACCTAAAATGGACATATTAGCACGTGAAATGGACATTCACACCTAAAATGTACATATTAGCACCTAAAATGGACAAAAGTTTACCTTTTGAAAAGGTACAGCCATAGTGACAGCTTTTGTACCTTTTTTCTGAGAGTGTGTACATACGAAGAGTTCAGATGCAAAAGCCTCTAAATGCCATTTGAAATTTTCTTCTTTAATTATGATTTTTATCAAACTTGTATATTTAAGTTCAGTAATTTCACTTAAATAACAATTAATAGGTAATTATCATTGCCATTTAAGTGAAATCACTGAACTTAAATATACAAGTTTGATAAAAATCATCATTAAAGAAGAAAATTTCAAATGGCACTTAGAGGCTTTTGCATCTGAACTCTTCATACATACTTACTTACATACTTGCATGCATGCATACAGTAGTCAACATTTGAAGTGGATCAAAACCTTTCACAGATATACATGAATTTTGGACAATACCAATTCTTGTCTTAGTACAAATTTGAACTTTTTGATGCACTTCAAATGTTGACGTGTGTGTAGATGCATGCATACACACAAATCTAATAAGTTTCAATGATCTGGTCCATACACTCTAAAAAATGCTGGGTTGTTTTAACCCAACTTTGGGTCAAATATGGACTAACCCAGCCATTGGGTTAAATTTTTACATTACATTTTTAACCCAACATTTCGGGTTTGTCCATATTTGACCCAAAATTGGGTTAAAACAACCCAGCATTTTTTAGAGTGTAGCTGTCAGTTAAAGCATTCTGAACTCTGGGCATTGAACGCTTCCTCTTCTTTGTGTCCACTTCAGCTGAGATGGACGGCCTGTCGGATCTTTCTCCCCCTGGAACGAACCACCTGAGCTTCAGTCAGCAGCCCATCCCGGGCAGCACGGCGGAGCAACCCCCGTCGCCGGTGCCCCTGTCCCACAGCGCCCAGGCCCCCGCTCGAGCCCAGCTCCCCGGCCTGCACCCCGGCCTGGTGTCCACCCCCATCAGCCCTCAGCTGGTCAGTCAACAGATGGTCATGGCCCAGATCCTCAACCAGCAGTACGCCGTCAACCGTCTCCTGGCGCAGCAGTCCCTGAGTCAGCAGTACCTCAACCACCCGCCGGTCAACCGCGCGCTCAACAAGCCGCTGGACGGCGGCGGCGTGTCCTCCAACTCCGAGGTGTCCGTCGAGATCTACCAGTGGGTGAGAGACGAGCTGAAGAGGGCCGGCATCTCCCAGGCCGTGTTCGCACGCGTCGCCTTCAACAGGACGCAGGTACACGTCTATATGTGACATAATAAAAGCCCATTTTGAAAGAAAAGATAAACGTACTGCATGGGTTGAAGGTTTGCAGAGTCACTGCCCTCTAAGATGGAGACCATAATACATTGTGACTAGGGTTGGGTATCGAGAATCGAGTATCGATTGGAACCGGGACTAACTTTTCGTTTTTCCCGGAATCGTTCAAAAGTTAAAATTTCAATTCCTAGTTTCGATATTCACAGTCCGCCGAGCGGAAGAAGAAACCGCTGGACAACACCAACGAAGAAGCGTCTACCGGAAGTGTTGGCATAACCGCGCGAGTCGAACATGAGTAGCTTACGTCGGCGGTCCAAAGTGTGGCTTCACTTTTCTAAAAATTAACGAAATCTCGGCAAAATGCAAAATTTGTGACAAGTATTTGTTACAGAAGGAGTATTTCCTTCAGAAAGGCCGTTGGTTAGCAAGGTTAGCTAAACTTTTTTGACCCTGCCTCTTAAAAGAATCGAAATCGAGAATCGTCAGGAACCGGAATCGAAACAAGGAATCGGAATCGGAATCAGAATCGTTCAAATTCAAACGATACCCAACCCTAATTGTGACTAGCACAGTTTAACTAAAAATGTCCTGTTTTATCCAGTGTGTGTATACACTAATGACAGAAATCCTGTCTGGCATCCCAGCATATAAACAAACAACTAAGATTATGGGAAAATGTGTTTGTTAAATTCTGTTTTTTGATGAAATTTTGAAAAAAAAAAAAGAAAATATTTGGATATTTTGTCTTTCTGCGAATTTATTGCAATATGACGATTGTCACCAGATGATTTAAATGGCACGATTTAGAAAGAATTGAGAATTGGAAAGTAATCTTTCTAGAATGCATAGAAAATTAAATTATGTGGGAAAAAAAAATACTATTTATATATATATATATATATATATATATATATATATAATGTATGGTTGTGTGAATATTAGGGCTGTCAAGTGAGTAATCGCATCCGAAATAAAAGTTTGTGTTTACATAATATGTGTGGGTACAACGTGTATAATTATTTTGTGTGTATATATATATATATATATATATAAATACACACACATGCTTGTATATGTTTAAGAAAAAATATTATTTATATATAATATAAATTATCTATATACAGTAGATACATGAAAATATTTCTTAAATATATACAAGCATGTGTGGGTATTTATATATATAATAATTATACACAGTGCACCCACATATATCATGTAAACACAAACTTTTATTTTGGATGCGATTAATCGTTTGACAGCCTTAGTGAATATTACTTAAAAAATATGTAAAAACAATTGCTACGATAAAATGAAAATATAGTTTTTAATAAACTACAACTAATATTTACATCTTAATTTTTTTTTTAATTTTCCAACATTAAACCATTGAGCGTTTTTTTTTTTTTTGAGGCCTTAAAGTTGTGGCTACAGGTTTATAAACTTTTCTCGAATCAAATGTGTTGAAATGGTGCATTTTGCATCTGAGGAGATAAGCGACTCAGAAAACACCTGATCATGAGCTGCATGTGTGTAAATGAAACACGCAGCACATTTATATATTTCATTGAAGCGCAGCCTTTATTTTGATATTTCATATATCTCCTCCAGACATGGTCACTATAGTGTATGTTCCAGATGTGTGCTATATCAGTAAGGATGCTGTCTATGTAGGCCGTATCCAATAAGACAGCTCAGGTTTTGGAAAGTATGTGGTTTTTGTAGATGGCTGTCAAATGATTTTGTTGATGATTATAAATGCTGAGCCCCATACATCAGCTGTGACATGTTGGTGTGAAGCTTGCCACGACACGCTCTGAACATCATTAAAATTCACCAGGCCGCGCTAATATAGTGACAGCAGCAGAGCGCTGATATAGTTCGATGGTTTGTCTTCTTTTGTTTTGGGATCAACACATAGAGAACGATCGTCCAGGAACTTATCAGGACGCTCATCTGATCTGTCAATCAAAAACTTTACTTTGACCTTGTGTTTCGTCATTGCATGTAATCTGTTAGCATCACTCACTATTATTATTGCTCATATACAAATGATTGCATTTTCCAGTCAAGCCCTCATTCCTTATTGTTTGTGGTACGTTATTGTGCATGAGATATACCTCAAATTGCACAGTTTGGAAAATATTTGGATGCAGAAAAGACTCATACATTTTTATTTATTTATTTTTACTGACGCAAGGCAAAGTAACCGCAGATTTATGGCTGATCATTATACTAGGAGTGGAAGTCTTTTAAGGATATTACATTAATATCTGACTCATAAGTTAATCTTTCTGTTTCTTTGTTTAGGTAATTCCACATTAACATTCCCTGCTGATTATTATACGAGTCTGAGGTTCGTTAATGTTTAAAGATTCTTCTGGCTGATATATATAAATATATTAAAAACTGTAATATTGTGAAAAATTATTGCAATTTAAAATAGCTGTGTTTCTACCGTAAAATATTTTAATGTTTTGATGTTGACAACGGATTTTTCTTAATATTTTGTGGAACCGTGATACTTTTAAAAAAAAATTAATTGATGAATATAAAGTTAAAAAAACATGAATAGAAAGTTTAAAAAGAAAGACAGCATTTTTATTTTTTATTATTTATTTTTATTTATTTTTTTCACTTTTAATTAATTGAATGCATCCAAAAGTGTTAATTTATTGAAAAATAAAAATATATCAAATTAAATTAAATTGCACCTCTATGGTGCAATTATAGCTCAGAATAAGTTTGGATTTAAGTTAAATAAATCAACCCAAAATATTAATGTACAAACTTTAAAAACATTTCGAGGTGATAATATCAAAACCTGGGAAAGTTATCAGACGAACGCGGTTTTTGCTCTAGTAAAATCCCAGCTCTCAATTCTAAGCGAAAGCCTTGACGACTGTCTGCCATCATCAGGTGAGACAAAGCGAGCCGTCCCTGGACGAGTGCCAGCAGTGTGTGTGTGTGTGTGTGTGTGTGTGTGAGACAGAGGGAAGATAATAGATAATGTCTCGTGACGTTCTGCCTCGACTTTGACGTCGCGCTGGAGCGATTAGCATCTATAGGAATCAGCGGCCGCGTCTTGACGGCCCTGTTTGCACAAATTGGTATTTAGTTGCGCTGTGAAGAATTTGCAACATGCATTTTCTTTTGTTTCCACAGGGCTCTTAAATATGTATTTAACATTCTTGTCCGCATGTGAACGAGGGCTGCTTGCGTCTTCTTAGAGATTAGAGATTATGGGCTTTGATTGTGGTTGATCGTAACTGAACCTATACTAGTGTTACTGACCAATCCTAACCTTTGCAAAAGTCCACTACTGCTCACCAAGGCTGCATTTATTTGATCAAAAATGCTGTTAAATTCTGAAATATTATTATAATTTAAAATAGCTGTTTTCTATGTGAATATCTAGTAAAGTGTAATTTATTCCTGTGATTTCCAGCATCATTATTGCAGTCTTCAGTGTCACATGATCCTTCAGAAATCACTCTAATATGAGGATCTGATGAACAAGAAATATTAATGCTCTTTGTTTTTCGGGTGAACGGCATTATTTAATATAGAAACTTTTGTAACATTATTTATGTCTTTACTGTCACTTCTGATCAATTTAATATGGTATAAAAGGACTCATTAATACAATTAAAAGTACATTTCTCTTTTTGTTAGTGGCTTTGAACTCAATGCACAAATGCAAATGAATGTAAAAATGTTTAATAAAATATATATATATATATATATATATATATATATTTATTTATATATATATATATATATATATATATATATATATTTATATATATATATATATATATATATTTATTTATATAAATATATATATATATATATATATATATTTTTATATATATTTTATTAAACATTTTTACATTCATTTGCATTTGTGCATTGAGTTCAAAGCCACTAACAAAAAGAGAAATGTAATTTTAATTGTGTGTGTGTATATATATATATATATATATATATATATATATATATATATATATATATATATATTTATTTATTTAATGAATGGTAGGCTACTTTTTCTAGAAGTCCTCTTGTGTTTGTATATAGTAAGCAGAAATGATGTTGTAAGGTTTTCCTCTTGTCAGGGACTGTGAGAAGCGTTTCATTGGATTCTGATTTGCAATCTATGTTAGTTTTAATCACATTACTGTAGAATTTAACTTCTCTGTAAAGAAAGGCTTTGTAATGTCACATTTAAGTCATAAACTCCATTAAATGCTCAGCACTGCATGAGCTTGTTTTACTGAAAAACACTTTTAATAGAAATCTCCAGTTCATTCCTCAGGGACGTTCAGTGTGTGGAGTGACTGCGGTGGGCGGAGCTTAGCGACGGGTCAATAGCTTTGTCACGTATGGAGTGGAGAGGGTGTTTTAATTGTTGCTCTTGTGCTGATTGCACTTTTCTAAGAGGACAATGCATTTATTTCTGTCTCTTTTTTTTTGTTTTTTTGTAGGGTCTTCTGTCAGAGATTCTCAGAAAAGAGGAAGACCCCAAGACGGCATCTCAGTCGCTCCTGGTGAATCTGCGAGCCATGCAGAACTTCCTCCAGTTGCCGGAAGCGGAGCGAGACCGGATCTACCAGGACGAGAGAGAGCGCAGTCTGACCGCTGCCTCTGCTATGGGTCCCGCGCCGCTCATCAGCACGCCCCCCTTACGCCCCGCACAGGTAAGTGTGTACTGTGTGTGTGTGTGTGTGTTTCTGGAGTAAAACACTGCACTTAACCAGTTCTTTATTTATCAATGCATTGCAAACAAGCAGAGACGCGTGCACTTCATTCACGATAGAGGTGGGAGGAGCTATGAGGTTTGACTGGCAGTTTGAGGAGCCAATGGAATCACAGGGTTTAGTCACGAGCTCTTTTTAATACTTTTCAGTAGTTAAATATTTGAAAAATCCACAGACAGACAAAAAAAAAAAACAACATTACAAAATAGGGCTGGGTATTGACACAAATTTCACAATTCGATTCGATTTCGATTCACAAGCTTGCAATTCGATTCAAAATTGATTATTTTGGATATCAGTTACAATAAATGGCAAATTTTCTCAAGGGAATCAAATCTCTTAACTAATGCTGTAAACTATGGGAGTCTAGTTGTAGCCTATAGACTTCATTAGCCTAATATGAAGGTAATAATGAACTGTTTTGTAGCTATACAAACACTTAAATTACACTTTTATTTATTTTTATGATAAGAAGATTATATGAAATATAAACATTTAAATGGTAGCTGTCATAAAAACTTGCCAGATTTATTCAAATATGCATTCAATATTGAAGAACATTAAGATTATAATGCATATGTAATATAGTGTATATATTTAGCAAAATGCTCCTCTCTAGAGTTATTTTTTCTCGCTGACTAACGAGTTTATGTGGGTTTTCTGAGGTAAATATGACGATACATTGATTACAAGCTGTTTATCTGACGTCTTTCCACGGTTGAAACGCTGATTGAGCGAATCAATGTGACATGATACGGATTTGGATAAGTTGTACTCTATCTTTAACACACTTTCAGATGCTCATTCATGTTTATTTGGCGCTGTGACTGGTATTATTAACCCGGAAGAGAGATCAGCGCTGCTGCTTCTCCAGAGCGATCTCACGCCACAGCGCCAAAACACTATTTATGTTTTTGAATTTCTAAAGAAAATGGACGTAATTTGAGAAAATTACTTTGTTTCATATCAATAGTAACAAAGGGCAAAGATTATTGCGATTTTTTTTTTTTTTTTTTTTTTTTTTTTTTTTGGATGCGCGCAGCCGCGATACAATGTTAAATATATTCAAATGAAACAGGATGACCAATCGATTCTTGAGATTTAAGAATCGATATCGGTTCGTAAAAATGAGAATCGATTAGTATCGAGAAATCGATATTTATTACCCAGCCCTATTACGAAATAAGGAGATACGAAAGCGCCGAAATGCTAGGTTAAGTTATGAGTGTGCACTTTTTAGTTATTTGTGAGTACTAAAGTATCAGTACATAAATGCATATACTTTGGAGGAAACGTTACATTTTATGCATTTCGCAGATGCTTTTATACAAATATCATATAGCTACGCTTAAATTATGAGTATGCATTGCAAGTGTTTTTACAGTTTGCATCTCCACTACGAGATCTTTGGTGCACTAAGCGTTTCCGATCTCAGAGCTCTCGACGCAGGGCAGGGAAGGTATGCAGACCGCTCTCCTTCAGTGTGTCTCAGTGGATCCGACACAAAGCCTTCCTGTGTGTGATGGACTGAGGAGGGTCTTTTATACAGGAGAAAACTCCCACACACACACACACACACAATGTGTAAAGACCGAAATGTCATCAGTGCTCACTCAAGTGTGCACACATTTGTGTGTGCGCTTGCGTGCATCATGTCCGTGTGTGTGTGTGTGTGCAAACCAGATGCTGCTTTCCTGTTCAGATCCCATTATCAGATGGTTCTGTAACCTGATTATTCAGCAACTGCGCCTGATTCGTCAGCCCTGTACAGGCTAAAGTCTCCATTATCTGATGATATTTGGACAAAGTGGTGAAATTTTAAATGAAAAGGCATATCGATACACACATAGTGAACCTCATTAGTAACCGATTAGAAACACTAAACAATAAAAAGCATGCAGTCCGACTCTTTCTTCCCAGTAGAGTTTGCTGATGTTAGATCTTGATACTGTAATAAGCATAATGCACATGTGAATGTTAGTGTAATTGTTAATGCAATTAATTATTAGACTATTGGGTAACACTTTACAGTAAGGTTCAACATTAGTTCATGTATTAACTAGGGCTGTCAAACGATTAATCGCGATTAATCGCATACAAAATAAAAGTTTGTGTTTACATAATATTTGCGGGTGCACTGTGTAGAATTATTTTGTGTATATATAAATACCCAAACATGCATGTATATTTAAAGAAAAAATATTTAAGAAAAGCTAAATACATATGCAGTATATTTAAGGAAAAAAATATATATATTTATATATAATATAAATTATCTATATACAGTAGATGCATGAAAATATTTCTTAAATATATATACAAGCATGTGTGTGTATTTATATATATATATATATGAAGAGTTCAGATGCAAAAGCCTCTAAGTGCCATTTGAAATTTTCTTCTAAAATGATCATTTTTATCAAGCTTGTATATTTAAGTTCAGTAATTTCACTTAAATGGCAATGAAGATTACCTATTAATTGTCATTTAAGTGAAATTACTGAACTTAAATATACAAGTTTGACAAAAATCATCATTAAAGAAGAAAATTTCAAATGGCATTTAGAGGCTTTTGCATCTGAACTCTTCTATATATAAAATAATTATACACAGTGCACCACATATATTATGTAAACAAACTTTTATTTTGGATGCGATTAATCGTTTGACAGCCCTACTATTAACTAACATGAACTAACAATTCATTTGTTACAGTGTTTATTAATCATGCATTAACAAATGTTGACAAATAGATTTTGAGAATGCATTAGTAAATGTTGAAAATAATATTACCTAACATTAATTAAATGTGTAACTGTAGTTAACTAACGAACCAAGTAGTACTTTTCGGTATTGCATTGATTTAATATTATAAATAGTACGCCTACCTATCTTGAACATGACGCCTTCGTATGCATGTTTAGCTGAGCACTGATCAGATAACGTTTGGCCCATCATCGGCTGTTTTGCATAAGAAATGAAGGACAGAGGGAAGTGTGTTGATGCAGGGCAGCTTGATGCTGACAGATATGAGTGAGATGTTTGCAGGATTGCTGTAAATCAGCAGGGTGGCACGTCTCTCAGCGCTGCAAGGCTTTTATGACGCCCATAAAAACAGATGTGAAGGTATGTTACCCGCATACGTTAATGGATCGTCAGACAGTGTGTGCAAGTTTGCGCACGCTCGTCCCTTTATAATTAGACATGGTCACAAAATAACTGATGCTTCACGTGTAAATGACTGCCTCTTCAGTTTGGAGGCCCTTCGTGTTTAAAAAGAAAATGAAAAAAGGTGCTTTAGGATCAGCTATTGTGATATGAGTCGGATCTAGAGCAATCTAAGCATTCTGATCAAATGTTGTGTGTGTGTGTGGGTGGCAATATCTGAAATCCTTGTGTGGATATTTTTTGATCCCCCTGAGAAAAACAGCTGATAAATCATACATGATATACAGTATCATTGTTTATGTAAATTCCCCATAAACATGGAAACCCAACGTTTGTATGTGTGTTTGTGTGTGTCTTCACAGCCCAGAAGAGAGGAGTGTAATAATGTGAGACCAGAAGACTGGAATCCCAGAATTCCAGTGGGCATCTCTCCTGTGAGTGCACATATGGTACATTGCTTTTGAAAAAGTGAAGCGTGATTTTGTCCTTGATTATAAACCTGCATTTACAGTAATGTGTGTATCTATTATCCACATATCAGTTTGGATGCAAGTGAAAATAGGCATTTATAATGTTCCAAAAAAATTCTATTTTTTTTTAAATAAATAACGTTCTTTTGAATGAATCCTAAAAAAATATTATAAACATATCATGATCGATATTGAAAACAATTGTGCTGCTTCATAAGAGTTGGAAATTCAGCTTTGCATTACAGGAATAAATCGCATTGTTAAAATATATTTAAAAAGCAATCAGTTATTTTAAACAGTAATAATATTTCACAATACTTCTGTTTTTACTGTATTTTTGATCAAATTTGATCAAAAATACAGTAAAAACAGAAGTATTGTGAAATATTATTACTGTTTATTCCCTTGCGTGTTTTTATGTATGTATATGTGTATTTATATATATATATATATATATATATGAAGAGTTCAGATGGAAAAGCCTCTAAATGCCATTTGAAATTTTCTTCTTGAATGATGATTTTTATCAAACTTGTATATTTAAGTTCAGTAATTTCACTTAAATAACAATTAATAGGTAATTATCATTGCCATTTAAGTGAAATTACTGAACTTAAATATACAAGTTTGATAAAAATGATCATTCTAGAAGAAAATTTCAAATGGCACTTAGAGGCTTTTGCATCTGAACTCTTCATATATATATATATATATATATATATAGAGATAAGTTAGGTAATTTGGTTAGGTAATTTGATATATATATAATAGAATAATATATTTATATTTATGCATGTATGTGTATATAGGATACATTTATGTATTTTTTTAGGTAATTTGATGTATATAATAGAATAATATATTTATATTTATTCTTGTATGTATATATGATACATTTATGTATTTTTTTAGATAATTTGATATATATATATATATATGCATGTATGTATATAGGATACATTTATGTATTTATTTATTTAATGTACATTTTTTATGTAATTTGTTTGTCAAATTACATAATGTTTTATGTAATTTGATATATATAATAGAAGAATATATTTTATATTATATATATATATATATATATATATATATATAATTTTTTTGTTATTATTATTAAATTTTTTTTTTACATTTTTGGCTTAATTTGATAGGTGGACTAAAAATGAAGTCTTCTTTTTTCTCCAGGTCAAGCCCAACCCTCTGACCTCCGAGTGGAACGGTAAATCCGAGAGTTGCGTGTTAAACATCAACTCCTCGATCTACGACGAGATCCAGCAGGAGATGAAGAGGGCCAAAGTGTCCCAGGCCATGTTCGCCAAGGTCGCCGCCTCCAAGAGCCAGGTAGAGCTCAAACCTCACACACACACACACACACACACACACTTTCACTAGCCCGTCATGCTTCAATCGCTCGTCTGGTTGACAAAACATGTCAAACATTTTCTGTGTACAGTCTAAAGAAGGCCCAGATAGCCAGATAAAAGCGTAAAAGGAGAGCTTTGTTAAGCAGCGCCGTAATGACTTGCGCCGCTTTATTGTGGGTTTGCGAACAGCAGACAGTGTTGCAACATAAAACAAATGTGTTTATATAATTCAGCCGTGCAACGACCACACCGTTATCTCACATAGCTGAACACAGGCCTCTGTGAGAGACATTACCGTCTGTTTTAGCCTATTAAAACTAATTAAAGAAGCCCCATTATTAAAGGTTTCACATATCTATGCGCACACTTAAAGATCTGCACAATTACATCTGATGTGGGGGGAAAACGCGAATAAAAGCTCTAAATTATCTGGAAATATCAGCAGGTTTTTGCTGATTGCACTGATTATGGTGCCAGATACTTTTGTTTCACCAAATTACAGTTTGATGCACAAACCACTGTTTTTGTCGAAGCGAGTTCAAAGCCGAGAAGGGTGGAGGAGAGAAAAGACAAACCGGGGCATTTATTCCAGTAAGATTGTGGTGTAAAGTGCTGGTTTGAGAGAAAAGAGCCCCCTCTCTGTGTCTCTCTCCAGCCCTGCCTGAGCCTGTGTGCTTCATTCATGGCTGGTGTGAATGTGAATTGAGCAGCAGATAAGAACTGTGCTAATTACGCAGCTGAGAAAGGGGCCTGGGAGAGCACTTATCTCCGGCTCCATCTCGTAATGTGCGCTCCCCGGGCAGCTGGTCCCCCTCCTTCCCGTTCCCAGCCCCCCCCACGGGGCCCACGGGGCCGACGGCTCAATGACCGGCCGGTGCCGAACGCGTCGGAATGATGCCGGTGTCGTAATTAGCGCTGGGGAACTTGAAATTTGGGCGTGTCATTTAGAGAATCATGGATTGGTATTGGCCAGAATGTATATCAATCTTCCTTTGGAAATATGCAACAGGTTGAAACTACATTTCCCATCATTCTCTGTAGATGGGCATGAATGCTAGATAAAGTTGACATGAAAGTGCTTTTTAATGCAACATTTGCATTTGGTTATTTTGATTGAAGTCGAATTTATGATTTTTGAAATACGTTGGAGGTATACACTTTGTTTCATTAGTTAGTGTCGTTAACTCTCATTACCTAACAGTGAGCAATGCGTTTGTTACAGTATTTATTAAAGGAGTAGTTCACTTTAAAAAAAAACTTTTGCTGATAATTCACTCGCCCCCATGTCATCCAAGATGTCCGCGTCTTTCTTTCTTCAGTCGAAAAGAAATTAAGGTTTTTGATGAAAACATTCCAGGATTTTCTCCATATAATGGACTTCAATGGGGTCCAAACGGTTCAAGGTCCAAATGAGAGTTTCAGTGCAGCTTCAAAGGGCTTTAAACGATTCCAGACGATGAATAAGGGTCTTATCAAGCAAAACGAGCGCTCATTTAAAAAAAAAATAACAAAGTTTGCGTTTTATAAGCTAAAATGCTTGGCTTGCTCTGTTCTGTGATGCGCGTTCGTGACTCTCCCGTTCGAACTCGTTCATCAAAATGAACGAATCTTTTCCCGAGTCAATTCGTTAATTTCGGTTCGTTGAATGAACCAAATGACACAAAAAGATTTGTTCATTTTGATGAACGAGTTTGAACAGGAGAGTCATGAACGCACATGACAGAACAGAGCAAGGCGACCATTTGTGCTTATAAAACTTAAACTTTTGTATGTATCTTTTAAATGAGCGATCGTTTCGCTAGATAAGACCTTTATTCGTCGTCTGGAATCGTTTAAAGCCCTTTGAAGCTGCACTGAAACTCTCATTTGGACCTTGAACCGTTTGGACCCCATTGAAGTCCATTATATGGAGAAAAATCCTGGAATGTTTTCATCTAAAACCTTCATTTCTTTTCGACTTCTCGACCATCTTGGATTATGCAGAACTCAATATAAGGCTCAATATAATTTAAACGGATGAGTTATGAAAGGGCAATATTAGCTACATAGACCAAAACCTCTCTTTGCACCAGGCTGTAAACGCATATTTCTCTGCTGTTTGTCTCTAGTGGCCAGTCAATGAATTGCAGTTGGATTCAAGAGACCGGAAGGTTGCGTTTGGTCTGAACATATATAGTATTAAACTATATAGTAAACAAGTGGAAGCGTATTGTGTTGTTGTGTTGGTCCTGGACCGTATGGTTATGGTTACCTTCATTCAGTGCAGGAATCCTCTGCCGAAACGGAGGTAGCTCTATCCGCAGGACACGCCAGAGATCTGGCACCCGATTCGGGTTTGGCTTCCGACGCCACGGGGCTCCAGAGCCGGCCCACATCTAACCTCCACGAGAGCGCTCGTCCCCTGGGCTTTAAAAGCCGTAAACACTAGTTTGAGGGGGTTAAAGAGAACCGTCGCGTGTGTGTGTGAGCGTGTGTACCTGCTTACTCATATAGCTACATGTACGGTGTGTGTGTGTGTGCTGTTTACTGGGGGATGGGCACTGGATCGGAGCCATGCCGTCCCCCTCTCTGGGCACACATCCATACAGGACGAGAGTGCCAGGCTTTATCTATTTGGTGGCACTTTCATATTCCGAGTAGCATTTCAATTAATTTCTCCTCCTGCACCACAGAAACAGCAGCGCTCTGCAGCCTGTAGACTGGAAAAGAAAAGCAGAAACTGTTCATTTGTACGCTCAGTGTTCGAGAAATACTGAGGTTTTGGAGGTGTGGCGAACGCTCGTCCTTTTCTTCTTCAGTGCTGGATACTTGAACACTAAAAATGTCATTTTTATTCAAGGTATCATTCATATGGTGCATATTACGATCGCTTTTCTTACATATCGATAATATAATGCATTCCTGAGGATATCTACAGTATTGTTGAATTTTTTTTTTTTTTTATATTTTTATTATTTATTTATTTTTTTGTTTTATTTTTCCGATTTATTTATACAAATATACAGTGAAATTCTGAAATATTATTATAATTTAAAATATCTGTTTTCTATGTGAATATCTAGTAAAGTGTAATTTATTCCTGTGATTTTCAGCATCATTATTGCAGTCTTCAGTGTCACATGATCCTTCATAAATCACTCTAATATGATCTAATCTGATGATCAAGAAACATTTATGACATTTTTGTGGAAACTGTGATACATTTTTTTCAGGATTCAAAAGTTCAAAAGAACAGCATTAATTAGAAATAGACATTTTTGGTTACATTGTTTTCTTTACTGTTAGTTTTCTTGCTGAATAATAGTAATTTCTTGCAGAAAAAAAATTACTTGACCCAATTTTGTGATTGGTAGCATAAAATGGAGAAAGTTTTTTCAAAATGATGAATACTAATATTGAACATTTATAATTTGGCATAACGTGCATTGATGAATCATTCACAGTAAGTCCATGACGAGTGCTACGTAAATGAGGGCAGTTTTGGTTTCAATCTGACTTTGAATACGTAGGTTTAGAGATCTGTTAAAATCCCTGACTATGAGCAATAGTAGTAGTGACGTATGACTTAGCAAACACCACTAATTCAGACATGACCGCGCTCAACTGGCATTCAGAGAGCAGAAGGGCATTATGGGAGCTGTGCTGACACCCTCTGATGGTGAATACAGTCGCGGCCCGTGTTGTCAGAAGACGAGCCCTTCAGAACCCAGAGCCATTCCCTCAGAGTGACCTGTCTCTCTCTCTCTCTCTGTCTGCCTGGGTGTCTCTCGCTCTCTCTTTCTCTCTCTCTCTGTCTGCCTCGATGTCTCTCGCTCTCCTGGAAGAGGCTGTGGTAATTAGCAGGGCTCTAATGAGACAGAATGTCAGTGATCTGCCGCAGTACAGGGGGGCAGGCGATAGGCCGGTGTGTGTGTGTGTGTGTGTGTGTGAAGGGGGGTAGAGGAGGCTGTGCCATCTGTCACTGAGCGCCTGGCTCGCTGCTCTCGAGGGGGGCAACAGTGGGTCGCGAAAAAGAGAGAGAGATATATTAAAATGTGCAGGATAGACAGTGAATATATCAATTCAAAATTGTAATTGTAATTTTGGTTGCCCGAAATATCGTCCATTTACAGATATCTGGCTATTTTGAGATCATAACCATGGCTTGTCGATTGATTTACAGATTCGGTATGTCCTCCTCATGCCTTGCCAACATAATAACCTCAGCATTTATTAAGCAATCTAATGATAGCATTTTTTAAAAGTGTTTGATTTAATATTGAGTGTTTTTAAGCCATTTTATAATGTATTATTTATTTATTTTTTAAAAAAAAATTAAATATATAAACATACTGTAAGTAAATAAAAAAATAAAACCGTATAAAATGGCTAAAATATTTTTTATAATTTTTTATTTATTTATTTATTAATTATTTAATATTATCTTCCATTTCCAGGTGTCATTTCCTGGTTTAAAAAAAAAAAAAATCAGTTTTATACACTTGCATTATACATTTTAGCAGGATTTAATTGGCTACCATTAAATTCTATTTTGCATACATTTTTTGTGTGTGTGTGTATATGTGTATATATATATATATATACACTCTAAAAATTGCTGGGTTGTTTTAACCCAACTTTGGGTCAAATATGGACAAACCCATCCATTGGGTTAAATTTTATTATTACATTTTTAACCCAATGTTTGGGTTTGTCCATATTTGACCCAAAGTTGGGTTAAAACAACCCATCATGTTTAGAGTGTGTGTGTGTGTGTGTGTATATATATCTATATATACATACAGTATATACACTCTAAAAAAATGCTGGGATGTTTCAACCCAATTTTGGGTCAAATATGGACAAACCCAAATGTTGGGTTAAAAATTTAATTAAAACATATACAGTTGAAAGTTGAAGTTGGGTTCAAATTTTAAATTACATTTTAACCCAACATACTTGGGTTTGTCCATATTTGACCCAAATTTGGGTTAAAACAACCCAGCATCATTAGATTGTACTAGGTATTGTATTGGTCATCAGCTAACCTGCAGTCCGAATGACAACATTAGTCTTCCTCTTCCAGGAAAACGACAGACAATATTGATGACATCATCCTGCACTCAGGGGTGTTGTACAGGTCTTGTCTGGTGAATCGAGACTGCGAATCATATTCAATGCAGTGACATAAACTAAAGAATATGGACCCTTTCACATTTCAGGGGTTCATAGAAACGATATAGTCGTCATAGTACAGTGAACTTGAACTATTTTTTTTACAGGAACAGGAAATCATTTTCTTTCCTGTTTGCTCCGATAGCATTAAGACGAAATTCATCACGATAGTGTTTTTTAGTGACTTTCCAAAAGAGGGATATTATCAGAAAGAGAGGGCAGATGTAAGCGTATCAACTGCGTTTACTTTCATTACGGCACGAGAACCCAAAGCCGGATGCAAATGAGATTACGCTCCTATAGGGAAGATCGGTCCTCCCTCTTCCTGTTCCACCGGCCCCTATAATTTCACCGAGAATATATATTTTTCATTATCGAGCTTCATTTTGAGGAGTTGTTTGTTTACGGTTATGAATTCGCCGTCTCCCAGGGGCGTGTGTGTGAGGCAGATGGGCCGCGGAGAGCGGAAACAGGGCCGTGGCTGTTTATTAATTGATTTATTTATTTATCTGGCTGCCTGGTTATTAGGTTGCCTGGGAAACAGCTGCAGTTCCCCTGTATTATTAAAGACACAATATTCGTGAACCAGAGACCAGATGTCTGGGAAATTAATTCCGCGTCTGATTTATGGCGGCAAACGAACCCTTTTTTCCTTGTCGCTTAACGGATTGGGTTCTTGTTCCTGTTGCGGTGATGACCAGCGTCTTGTCTTTCTCTCTCTCTCTCTCTCTCTCTCTCTGCATGTAAGGTAGTGTTAGAGGTGGCCCGGTTTCTCTCGTTCTCCTCTGTCAGACCACACAGGGCTTGTTCTGAGGCCCATTCTCGCTAATCTGATCAGGCAGGCAAATACGCCGGGAAAAGCGGCTTTAATGATCCCCCTAATTACCTCAAGTCAATACCAACTGTATTATTAGACTCCGGGAAAATATTCCATTAGGGTCCCCCCCGTGGGACTCCCCGCACGTAGCGATGTCACGCGCCGCGCGCCCCCATGCTTGTAATTAATTTTATTTACACACGCAGGAATGCACAAGGTCGCACCTGCAGCCCGGAGCCGCCTCGCCCGGCCCCCGACTCGCCCGCTTAATCAGATCTGTCATAATTACCATTCTGCATGCTTCTGACACACGCTGAGAAATATTTCAATTTAACCGCAGCCAATGGCAGCGTCAGAAAGCCTTCGCCCACTGCGCTCGGACCAGCTTTTCTTGTGCTCTGCACACTCTTGGACGCGTATCGTCCCGTACATGTCCATTTGTTGCTAATGGCTGAGTGAGTTTCACACACCCTTGTGACCATATGATGAGAACAAGCCCCCACCAACAGTTAGAATATAACCCACCGTTATTGGATATTTCTGATGCGCTTTGTTTGATGTTAGGATGACAAATTATTTATGTCAATTAATCATAGATTTTCCCTGATTTGTCACTAGACATAAAGAAATCGTGTTCATTGCACTGAAAACAATAGTCCGGCCGGGATATTGTCATTTTAAAAAGTGAGGTTGCACCGCTCTACAGTAATTTGAAAGTGACTGCAGTACCAGTTTTGGCCACAATCTTGCATACGACTCCGTAGCTTGTTTTGTGTCAGCGTTCTAACGGTGTCGAATGAGATGAGATGGCCAATCAGGTTAAAGAAGGCGGGGCTTGCTGTTCACAGAAGACAAATGCGAATAGTTTAAATGGCTAAAATGCGCGAGTAATAGTTAAAGTAGCTTATTTAATTAGGGCTGCACAATTAATCGAATTTGTAATCGCGATTACAATTATGGATGCCACAATTATGTAATCATTCAAAGGCACAATTATAAAAAAGTCCACTTACATTATTTTGTGTTTAAAATGTTTGTTTTTTTACAGCTTATCTTGAGGGTTTTTTCCCTATTGTTTTAATTTTAGTTAGTGTAACATTATAATTATAATTAGCATTGAAGCAACACTATCTAACTTTGTTTACTTAAAATAATGTTTCCAAAATCTTATGAGTGGTTCATCAAGTTGTAACAGGGTGAAAGGCACTTCTGCCGTGATTTTGTATCACTTTTTCTGGCACTATGTAACTTCGCAAAAAGAACTAGAAAATTCGACTGCTTTACATCAAGCACTACAATAGTCACTATTTCGTTTTTCTTCGTTTCTGATGTCGCAATACATCATCCTTTCATGAAATCATGTAACATACTCTACTTTGTCTGTGGACATCGTTCACACTAAAGCCGGTGCTGGATAAACAGCGAGCGTGCGTGCGACGGTAGGCTAAATTATTTACGACAGCGGCAATGGACAATTTCAATTCCAACCAGTAGGGCGACCGAAGAGGAAAAGTTACTTGGTGTTACTTTAAACCATAGTAAAGCATTAAAAGTTTTTCAGGAGTTTTCAGCCGTTTTATTTTGATACTACTTTTATTTTTATTTTACTTTGATTGAAAAACGTTTTGCGTTTTTGATATGCTCACATTCATTCTTATTTGTACGTACAATATTTTCAACTATTTGCAAATAGTTACGTCACAGAAAGCCATTTTTGGCAAGGAGCTTTGTCTTAATGGTTTAAAATGTCTGGGAGAAAATCAGATGTGTTTGAGATCGTGAGGTCAGGTCTTAAAGTGACAGCGGCCTAATAAACCTACTACCGTTTTTCGTTTAATATTAATCAAACTATTGCAGCTTTAATAAGGGTCAATCTATACATTTAATTTATGTATTATGTAACTCTCTCTCAATATATATATATATATATATATATAATATTATACTGTTAAGTTGAACAGATATAATTACTGGTTTTATCCTTAGAAATTGAGAAAAAAATATATTTTAAGAGACATCGGTAGCAGTAATGGCATCAGTGATACTTGCCTTCATTAGTACTTAGTAAAACGATTAAATGTGAAATAATATATTGCAATATAAAATAAAAAATGTAATGTTAGTGCTGGAAAGTAATATGTTTTTAATCAAATGACTACTTTTATCCACACACACATATACATATACTCGTTCGACCTCTATGTCCCTCGATGATCCTGCGCTTTATTTGACCGAAGTTCCTCAGACGCTTCAAAAGCTTGATATATTTTTGCTGTTTTAAAGCAAACTTGTACATTAATTAATTAAGAGTGCTGTTGGAGCTGACATGTACAATTTGTGGGTTTTATGCAGTTTTAATCTATAATTCAATAAGATCAGGCATGATTTATCTGCTTAATTACTCTCTGATATTAGCAATTAAACTCCAGCTTTGAATTAAATCTCAATCACATGCTTATAATTGATGGACTAGCGTTTTCTCATAGGTTGCTTGTGTGTGTCGAGGGCTCCTTCAGGCTCGCTGCTCTTTGTTTGAATTAATGCAATCAACCTGGGTCTGTTTTTGTGTGTGTTTGTATTCTTTCAGCTTTCACCAGATAACACATGTCCTGCTTTTTCCTCGCAAATATTTCGTAAACTGTAAGAAGGTATTTTCCGTGGCGTTGGGGTGCAGTTGTTTGTCAGTTAAGCTTTGTCACATACACTGTAAAAATTTTTTTCAAGATTTGTTATCACAACATATTTTCTTTTGTCAAATCAACTTTATAATAATTTATTTAGTTGAGATAACGTATTATTTTGAGTTTCTGATGGTTAAATTAATCTGCTTCATTGTATTAACTCACTTTTTCCAGTTCAATCAACTTAAAATTTTAAGGCAACCCAGGTTACTTACTTTTTTTAAGTTAAACCAACAATATTTTTTTACAGTGTAGTAATCACAACATTTTTTTCTTTTGTCAAATCAACTTAAATAGTTTATTTAGTTCAGATAACATATAATTTTGAGTTTCTGATGGTTAAATTAATCTCCTTCATTGTATTAACTCACTTTTTCCAGTTCAATGAACTTAAAATTTTAAGGCAACCAGGTTACTTACTTTTTTAAGTTAAACCATCAATATTTTTTTACAGTGTAGGAGGTTAATATCAGAGAATGTTTGTATAATGCATCATATACAGTAGATATTAATAATGTGCAGTTTATATATTTTCATAAATAATTGTAACCATAGTTAAATGCATTATAACGCGTACAGATTCCTTGTTGCCTCTGAAGTTGTTTGTAATGTGTTTTTATGCATTATACTTTCTAAAGGTGTGTTTAATGAATATATACATGTATTATTACTGTGGTTAAAATGATCCATGTAGACCTTACAATGCATAACTAATGCATTATTTTAATGCAATATACACTCACCTAAAGGATTATTAGGAACACCACACTAATACTGTGTTTGACCCCCTTTCACCTTCAGAAGTGCCTTAATTCTACGTGGCATTGATTCAACAAGGTGCTGAAAGCATTCTTTAGAAATGTTGGCCCATATTGATAGGAGAGCATCGATTTGTGGGATGCACATCCAGGGCACGAAGCTCCCGTTCCACCACATCCCAAAGATGCTCTATTGGGTTGAGATCTGGTGACTGTGGCGGCCATATTGGTACAGTCAACTCATTGACATGTTCAAGAAACCAATGATTCCAGCTTTGTGACATGGTGCATTATCCTGCTGGAAGTAGCCATCAGAGGATGGGGGCATGGTGGCCATAAAGGGATGGGCATGGTCAGCTGGTAGGCCGTGGCATTTAAACGATGCCCAATTGGCACTAAGGGGCCTAAAGTGTGCCAAGAAAACATCCCCCACACCATTACACCACCACCACCAGCCTGCACAGTGGGAACAAGGCATGATGATCCATGTTCTCATTCTGTTTACGCCAAATTCTGACTAATATCTCAACAGAAATCGAGACTCATCAGACCAGGCGACATTTCTCCAGTCTTCAACTGTCCAATTTTGGTGAGCTCTTGCAAATTGTCGGCTCTTTTTCCTATTTGTGGTGGAGATGAGTGGTACCCGGTGGGGTCTTCTGCTGTTTTAGCCCATTCGCCTCAAGGTTGTGCGTGTTGTCTGCATACCTCGGTTGTAACAAGTGGTTATTTCAGTCAAAGTTGCTCTTCTATCAGCTTGAATCAGTCGACCTCTGACCTCTTGCATCAACAAGGCATTTTGGCCCACAGGACTGCCATCGCATACTGGATGTTTTTCCCTTTTCACGCCATTCTTTGTAAACCCTAGAAATGGTTGTGCGTGAAAATCCCAGTAACTGAGCAGATTGTGAAATATTCAGACAACCATGAAAATCCCCTTTCTTTCCCATTCTAACATTCAGTTTGGAGTTCAGGAGATTGTCTTGACCGGGACCACACCCCTAAATGCATTGAAGACACTGCCATGTGATTGGCTGATTAGATAATTGCATTAATGAGAAATTGAACTGGTGTTCCTAAAATCCTTTAGGTGAGTTTAAGTAAAGTGTTTTCAGATATTTACAATAGAAAAATTGACACGTTCAATATTTCTAATGCAACGACTATCAAGAAATCTTGAAATTGTGGCTTAAGCAATACTTTCTGTGGCCACAGTGTTTTATAACTTTGAGAAAACTCACAGGGAACGTATTAATGTTGTCATGCATGTCGTTTAGCAGGTTTCTTGCATGCATCAACCCTTTTGATATAGACGGATAGACAAACAGACGGGCTTTATTGATCCCCGAGGGGAATTTTTCAGCTCTATACATTCACATGTTGCAATCAAACAAGACAAGATGGAACACGACAGCCTTACATGCTAAACACTATCTTTATTTAGCCACGTGAATCGACAGATAACGGGTAGTTTTGGGCATAGATATGTATATAAAGGCTAGATGTGTTACGGCGGAGTTTCCATCGTCATCACCGGCGGCCATCTTGTCACAGACAAGCTGATGTAAGATGAGTGGTTTTACAAACAGTTTGGTTTCTCTACAAACGTTTTTAACGTAGCTATAATTATCTGGATGATTATTTATTTATACACTTTTTATTCATAAGTATGCAGTGTCATAACTACATCTCTGACGTTTATAACAAAACAAACCGTTTGAAAATCGGTACAAAATCGAGCAAGTTATGGTCATTTAAATAGTACACGTACCATTAACACAATGTTACGAGTGAGCGAGCTGCCTGTGACAAGATGGCCGCCAGGTGCGGACGTCGACCTCCATTGGCCATCTAGCCTTTATATAGATATCTATGGTTTTGGGATCCCACATCAATACGTTCCTAGTTTGAGGGGAATCACTGCTGTTAATGATGTCTGAAGGAGACGCTCTCCTTCGCCCCCTGGAGTTGGGAGGTTAGTTAGTGTTTGCGACGCATGAAATATGTGTGTAGCCTGAGGAGTGTTTGCTTGACCACATCTGTGGGGAACGGATGTGTTTCTGAGTGTGTTTAGAGTTCATCTGGGGCTCTGGCCTCGTTTTCTCTTCCTCCACGCCAAGACCATTTGAATAAATACTGGAGCCAGTCTATTTGCATAGTAAGATATCCAAAAAGGCAGTCCGTTCTCGGCCTATTTTTGGCTTTGTTTTTTTTTTTTTTTTTCTGCTTATTGTTGCAGAAGATTCACATATGCTGTGCGAACGCATTAATATATTTCAGCCAACAGATGGACTTGACGCGTCCAATTCCTTCACTCGTACATCCGCAAACCCCACACGCGTTCGCTCGCAGACGAGAACAGGTTTGAACATACTGTATTATCTTTTGAATTGATCTGCATGACACTGTCTGCCAAAGCTGAGCCGGTGCCAGATTCAGGAGGGGCGGTGGAGAAGGAAACAATAATGCTTTGTCTGGTTGAACACTGAAGCCCTCTGCCTGACATCAAGATGTTTGTTTCTCGCTTTTGTTTTTACTTCAACGCGCTCAAGACTGAAGCCATAACAATGGATTAGCATCTTTATTTAAAAATGGAAAAGAGTGAGAACGAAAGCATGGCTGTGTAACATCTGCCCCCAGACTGCGGCTTCTGAGCGACGGTCCGGGAGTTTGTGTGTTTGTGTGTTTGGCGAAACTTGCTGACTGGTTTGAGAAAGGCAGTGAACGATGTGATGACTGATAAGCGAACGGTCGTGTCGGAGAGGGCAGAGCACTGATCTGGAGACAGCGCTGACAAAGATATCAGCTGATCGTACGTCAGCATTTACATAATATACAAACTATATAGTGCGCAAGATTAGGATTAGTGCGTCTCAACTATAATTTGACATCGTGTGTGTGTGTGTGTAATTTGAGGTCGAGAGATATGTATACAATTATATAGATAAAACGTGCATTGTTGACATTTATCAAATTTAAAGAACTTTCAAATATATAAATATATATATATTTCTCTTTTAACATCTTAAAATATATCTTTATTTTTGATAATTATGCTACATTAGGGCTGTCAAATAATCACTGTGATTTAATCACATCCAAAATAAAAAGTTTGTGTTTACATAATATATGTGGGTGCACTGTGTATAATTATTTTGTGTATATATATAAATACACACACATACATGTATATTTAAGAAAAAAATATTATTTATATATAAAATATTTATATTTATATATAATTTAAATTTATATAAATCTATATACTGTATTTCTTAAATATATAAAGGCGTGTGTGTATATTTATATATAATTATACACGGTGCACCCACATATATTATGTAAACAAAAATGTGGTTAAACACGATATATATATATATATATATATGTGTGTGTGTGTGTGTGTGTGTGTGTATGTGTGTGTCTATATATATATATATATATATATATATATAATGTGTAGTCATTTATTTTTCTTTGTTTTTATTTATAAAATAAAAAAATTTTGTTGTTTTTTATATATAACATAACATGTTTATAATTTTTTTGTTTTCTTTTAAGCGAAGGTGATCTATTGGTATCTTTAGTTTAATTTTTTATTTATTTTTATTTTATTATTTTGATTTCTGGCCTTTCAAATTCTTAGTTTAGTTTCCTTTCCATTTGTTTCTAGTTCTATTGGTGGTATAAAGCGTAAACTGATCTGCTCAGATGCTGTTTAATGCCATCATAACAAAGTGTGATTTGTCATTAAGTTAGAAAGTTATTGTCCTCTCATATATCTTTGATTTCCTCACCTTAAACTAGCCCCCTGCTTTTTCTTGATGGGTCTCGACTGTACGTTAAACGCTTATCAGTAGTTTAAACCACAGCTAGTAAGTTTCCCACAACCGGAACTACTGTAGTCTCTACAATCTGGGAAGTTTTCCTGTCCAAGTCTACAGTTTTATTGCGTAGTAGAAGTATATGAACTGGGATGCCGCCGGTGGCGATTTGCTCTCAGAAGTCCGAGTCCTGGCAGAACGGGGTGAGCGAGGGGACGATAAGGAGAAAATGAGATAATAAAAAGGTGTTGATGGTGCCATGTGACTGTGATGTGGAAAACCGCAACTGTCTGGGGCTCCTGAACTCGATCCCAAGGTTATTAATGTGCGCGCTGGCATCTCGGGCAGGGCGAGGGACATAAACGCCACGCTGTTCTCTCACAGTTGTGTCCTGTGCGTGTCTCATTGGCAGCGTGTGACCGCTCGGCCCTCACACACACTGTCCTGCTTAGTTGGGTGAATCTTACGCATGAATTCAGCCATTGTGTGCAAGAGAAATATTTTGGTCAGAATGCACCACTGCTATTTATACCTCCAACACAATGGAGGCTCTGGTGGACCCGCTCGTCCCGCACCGCTTGACCCGTCCCACAACCTCACGTCTTTATGGACGTTTGGACGTAAAGCTGAGCTGTAAATGGGTGAATCCCACTCGGATATGTCAAGAACATTTTATGTTCGTATTTCACACCAAAAAAATAAATAAAAATGTATTAATTAAAAAAAATTAAGATTTTATTATATTTATAATTATTTCATATTTGGTGTGAAATGTGGCCTGGATGGGGTTTTTTTTTTCTAGTGAAATCTATCAATTATTTTTATTAGGCAATAAAATGGAAATTAAATACTTAAGTCTCCTGATGTAAAGAAAAAAAAAATCAACTAAATTTGGCTTAATTGTAAAATAAAAAACAAATAGTAATAAAATTTGGCTTAATTATAAAATAAAATATTAATGCTTAATTTTCTTTAAGCCAAATGTAATTAAATGCATCATTTAATGAAAATAAATGATGGAATTCACCAATGATTTTTTTTTCATGGCCACTGGACCCAAAATTAAATTTAAATAAAAATAAAATAAAAATAAAATGTTGTTAGTTATTTTATTAATTTCTATTATTATTATTATTATTATTATTATTATTATTATTATCATTTAATTTTATCAATTATTTTCTGATATAGTTTTTTAAGTATAATTGTGTGTATTTATGACAAAATAAAATATATATTTTTTACACTTAAATTTGAGGTTAAAAGCAATATTTAATTTTAATTTTGTATTTAATTTTTTATTTTTTATTTGGGGGGTTTCACGACAAACACGTGGAGACTACAGCAGCTCCATTTCTTTTATATTTTATTGCCTAATAAAAACAAATGATGAATTTCACCCGTGATTTTTTATTTATTTTTATATATATATATATATATATATATATATATATATATATATGGCCACTGGACCCAAAATTAAATTTAAATAAAAAAATTAAATTTAAGTAGTTATTTTATTAATTTCTATTATTATTATTATTATTTAATTTTATCAGTTATTGTCTGATGTATTTTTATTTTTTAAAGTTTAATTGTGTGTATTTATGACAAAATAAAATATATATTTTTTACACTTAAATTTGAGATTAAAAGCAATATTTAATAGATTTTATTATTTATTTATTTATTTATTTTTTTTTTTTTTTGATTTTGGGGTTTCAGACAAGCACCTGGAGACTACAGCATCTCCATTTTATTTATATTTCATTGCCTAATAAAAATAAATGATGGATTTCACCAGTGATTTTTTTTTTTCATATGGCCACTGGACCCAAAATTAAATTTAAATAAAAAAATAAAAATAAAATTTAATTAGTTATTTTATTAATTTTTATTATTTAATTTTATCAGTTATTTAAAGTATAAGTGTGTGCATTTCTCAATTTTTGCCTAAGAAACATCTCATTATGAGCTCAGACATTCTCCATTGTACTCTTACTCTACCTCAACTTTTGACTCATTATAAGTCATTTTTATTCCTCAACAAACAAAGTTGATGCATAATGAAACATGGAAGAACTGCTTCAAAGAGCGCTTCACTTTTCCTGGCTAGCCGAGCTGTAGTCGGCGTTAGTTATACATGACTAGTTTTCCATCTCCATATCCTTCAATAATGCGCATTCTCCTTTATAGTGCTTGACAGAATTGGCCAAACGAATCCTAGACATGTTCCCGTATGCAGAGCGCGCTCTGTTTATGGTAAGACAGTGGAAGAAATGCAATTGGACAAATACAAACGCTTGTTCAGGTCTTCAAGGCCCAGAGAGCATTACACTATCAGTGTGTGTGTCCGGTGCGGTGTGTGTGTGTTTGTTCTATAACGCCGCAGCATTAATGCTAATGCCTCTGTTGACTCTTTACGGTTTGGTTGCACGGTGGGTTTTCCGGTGGCTCGTTCTTTGGCTCAGCGGGATTTGTTTGCCGTTTTATCCACAGATGTTTGATTGAGGATTATTTTACGATAGTGTGCTTAATGGCTGCGATAAGGTGTGTGTGTGTTTGAACTGTGTTGGGCTACAGACATCACAGCAGGAACGCAGCTCAAATCCCTGCGCCTGCAAATAAAACAAAATGTGACAATAAACGTGGCAGAGGAACAAGGTGAGCTGTGATGAGCCTCTCTCTGGGGCTTTACATGGCGTTCGGGAGGAGCAGAACATGGGACGACGGAAATGCTGAGTTATCTTTGCCATGCAGCGCTCTGGTGTGGCTCTGGCTTCTGCTCCGTGTGTGTGTGTGTGTGTGTGTGTGTGTGTGTGTGTGTGTGTGCTGGGTAATCCTGTGGAAATGAAAGGTGCTGCCACACACTGGCCTGGAGATTACAGCATCACGTTTGTAAGTGTGCCAGGACTCTGCAAACACTCTTTTCCTTTCCTAAAACTAGCGTTTTACCATTTAATTGGGGACATTTATGCTTTTTTTCCATGTTCGACTCTCTTTAGTGTGTAATGTTGCTGAGTTATTCTCTATATCAGTGTTTCTGAACTCCTGAAACGCCTCCATTGTAGTCTCGAGTTTCTTCCACGTCACAATATTCCTCATTATAATAATTAATGCGCAGAATAAAGGGGCGGGGCCTGGTTGAGTTAGTTAGTAGTGTGTTAAACTGGCGGTTATGGTAAATTAGGGGCGGGACATTCACCAAACACTCTCAAAGCGCTCGACCAATCACAACACACTGATCCAGCCGACCAATCAGAGCACAGTGTGCTTTTCAGAAGGAGAGACAGGAAGTGAACAGAACGTTACTGACAGACTGGGAAGAGAGGAGCCGCAACAATGGATCATACGAGGAGAATAATCAACATTCAAGCTGGAAAACTCAATTAATTCAATTAATGATTCTTGTTGGGAAGCAATCACTCTCTCAAACTATGTACTAAACAAAATCATTAATGAGATTTAGCATATTTACATTTTTGAATGTTTGTACTGAATTAGTTCTAAAGTTGATTCAGAAGTTATTAAACTCATGAGTATAATGTTCATGTTCTCTATGTGTAATGTAATAATATAATGTTTAGAATCCTAAAAAATGTGTGAAATATATATGAAGAGTTCAGATGCAAAAGCCTGTAAGTGCCATTTGAAATTTTCTTCTAAAATGATAATTTTTATCAAGCTTGTATATTTAAGTTCAGTAATTTCACTTAAATGGCAATGATAATTACCTATTAATTGTCATTTAAGTGAAATTACTGAACTTAAATATACAAGCTTGATAAAAATGATCATTCTAGAAGAAAATTTCAAATGGCACTTAGAGGATTTTGCATCTGAACTCTTCTCATATATATATATATATATATATATATATATATATATATAAAAGCCTAATGTTAAATAAAAACATCAAAAGTGTCAGTAAATTACGGAGGCGTATTGCATTCACTTGAAGAAAAAAAAATCTACTCTGTTTTTCTGAATTAACGAGTTAATTTTTCATGAGAAAAAAATTTGCTCTTTTTTCTGAATTAATGAGTTAATTTTTCATGAGAAAAAAAATTTTTTTCTCTGTTTTTCTGAATTAATGAGTTAATTTTTCATGAGAAAAATTTTTTTTTGCTCTGTTTTTCTGAATTAACGAGTTAATTTTTCATGAGAAAATTTTTTTGGCTCTGTTTTTCTGAATTAACGAGTTAATTTTTCATGAGAAAAATTTTTTTTTGCTCTGTTTTTCTGAATTAACGAGTTAATTCAGAAAAAACAGAGCAAAAACGTTTTTTCTCACGAAAAATTAACTCATTAATTCAGAAAAACAGAGAAAAAAATATTTTCTCATGAAAAATTAACTCGTTAATTCAGAAAAACAGAGAAAAACTTTTTTTCTCATGAAAAATTAACTCAATAATTCAGAAAAACAGAGCAAAAAAAAATTTCTCATGAAAAATTAACTCGTTAATTCAGAAAAACAGAGCAAAAAAAATTTTCTCATGAAAACTTAATTCAGAAAAACTGAGAAAAAAAATTTTCTCATGAAAAATTAACTCGTTAATTCAGAAAAACAGAGAAAAACTTTTTTTCTCATGAAAAATTAACTCAATAATTCAGAAAAACAGAGCAAAAAAAATTTCTCATGAAAAATTAACTCGTTAATTCAGAAAAACAGAGCAAAAAAAATTTTCTCATGAAAACTTAATTCAGAAAAACTGAGAAAAAAAATTTTCTCATGAAAAATTAACTCGTTAATTCAGAAAAACAGAGAAAAACTTTTTTTCTCATGAAAAATTAACTCAATAATTCAGAAAAACAGAGCAAAAAAAAAATTCTCATGAAAAATTAACTCGTTAATTCAGAAAAACAGAGCAAAAAAAAATTTTCTCATGAAAACTTAATTCAGAAAAACTGAGAAAAAAAAATTTTCTCATGAAAAATTAACTCATTAATTCAGAAAAAGAGAGTAGATTTTTTTTCTTCAAGTGAATGCAATACGCCTCCGTAGTAAATACATTTATAATGTTACAAAATATTCTATTTCAAATGAATGCAGATGAATGAATTATTTTGAACGTTCTATTCATCAAAGAATCCTAAAAAAATATACATATTTTCACAATTTTCACAAAAATGTGAAGCAGCAGCACAACTGTTTTCAACATTGATAATAATCATAAATGTTTCTTGAGCATCAGATCCTCATATTAGAGTGATTTCTGAAGGATCATGTGACACTGAAGACTGGAGTAATGATGCTGAAAATCACAGGAATAAATTACACTTTACTAGATATTCACATCTGTTTTATATTAAAATAATATTTTACAATATTACTGTTTTTGATGGAATAAATTCAGCCATGTTGAGCAGAAGAGATGAATAAAGCCGAGGTGGTGTGTGTTCTCCTGCAGGGTTGGCTGTGTGAACTCCTGCGCTGGAAGGAAGACCCGTCCCCGGAGAACCGCACGCTCTGGGAGAACCTCTCCATGATCCGCCGGTTCCTGAGTCTGTCCCAAATGGAGCGTGACGCCATCTATGAGCAGGAGAGCAACGGAGGACAGCAACACCATGTGGACAGACCACCTCACCTGATGCATGTGCCCACAGACCCCCTACAGGTCAGTCACACACACCATAGACCTTCACTTAACACAGATGAAAACCAGGCTGTGTATAGTCCACACTTTCCAGAACTATTTCATGGAGTTTCTTCTTCGGCTGGTGTGCGAGTGTGTTATTAAAGTCCCTGTAGTCATTAAGTGTATTCCTTAAAACTCATTTTTGATCACCAAAATTACATATTTTCTTCGTGGTTAACCCTTACCTGTCACCCCCCTTTTTAATAATTGACTTTAAAATGCACTATACAAACTTAAATGGTTGTAATTCAAGAATGCTTTGGAATATATACCCAAGTTTGGTCTTGTTTTAAAGAAAACAATCAGCAGATTATTACTGAAGTGAAAGCACTTCAAAAAATGTATGAAAGTATGAAAAAGTTATGGAAGTTATAATTTACAGTAAATCAAATATAATTTATTAATATATTTTTTTTTACTATAAAATAACTATAAAATGAAAGTTGTGTTCCAAAATATGGAACCTTGAGACTCAGACCTTTCTGACAATATGTGTTTTGTCAAGATTAGAAAAGGTTTTGATAATAAATTATGAAAGATGATGCCCAAAAGGGGAGGGGCCTAATAAAAAAAATACTGTTTCTATGGTAACGCAACGTCCAATTTCAAAACGGTTTTCACAGGATGAATTCTGAGTTTGTAAGCTTTCAAATGATACTTAATTTATGATAACTACTAAAATATGTGATATAATAATAATAAAAAAAATATATATATATAATATATATTATACTTTTTAGAGGACTTCTAACCTTACTGTTTAAATTATAATTTTATCTTTTTTTTATTGACAAATACTAATTATGTTTTATTATGAACTTTTAGCTCTAAAAACCAAAGTTTCAATTATTAAAAGTGTGTGCATCGACTTTTTGTGACCGAGATCAGAAACTCCTGTAATAACGTTGATTTTTCTTTGAGGCGCACTCTTGTCATAAATTCATTACTGTTCATTCATAATTTGTAAGAAAGAAACAACGCTAAAATATCTATTTAGGAGTCGTAGACCTTTCCAAAGATATATAGTTTGTCGTGACTGGATTAGGATTTAATAGTAATATAGTGAAGTAAATTTAGATTGCCCATATACGGGGGTTAAGGGGTTAAAATATCTTGAATGTAACTCGACACCCTTGCCTCATTTAGTATGCGCGGTTCTTTGAATATGCAAATGAGCCCCGCCTCACACATGGTTTGAGTGTATTAAAAACACCCCACACACACATATAAACAACATTAAAAAGTGGAGTTTCACCAAAGGGGGACTTTAAACAACATTACAATCCATTAATCAATCATTCCTGTCAGAAATGAAATACGCCGTTACCCCGAGTAAGGCTTATAGTTATTTAGCTAGTTATTTTTGTTGGAAATTCAATGGAAGAGGGTTTATGTATTAAATAACCATGTGGTAATGCCTTTATTTTTGTTGTATTTGACCAGAAACACGTCTAATTAGGACTCGTTTGATCATTTGAAGTGTGTAAGCGTAGCAGTCATTAGCAACATCGTTTGTCTGCGTTTAGATATTAAGGACAGCTAGCTATTTTCATAAATTCATCACTATTCAGAGTCTAAATTTAATCACAAAAATCCCCAAGTTCTTGTGGTTACAGCTGCGTATTTGATCAAATATTATTTTGTTTACTCGCAAGCATATGGTCATTCCAAGAAAACATTACGCAGGATGAAAAACATTTATTTTCAGCACTTAAATGCGGTGTGAAGATCAGCCGGATAAACTACAGCTTACACTTTACAACACTTTCACATCAGCTAGCATTTTCAACATACTACACTTTTAAATCAAAAAGATTAGCATTAGTTAATGCACTGTGAACTAACATGAACAAACAATGAATAATTCGAGATGATTGCACATTGTTAATGTTAGCTAATGCATTAATGCTAAGAAATGAGAGTTAATTGTTTTGCATTATTTACATAAACATAAATGCATGATGTGGGATAATAAAGCCATAAAATACAAAATGCCGTACAAAACTGATTTTTTTTACCTCTTATTCGCCTCTTTTACCTTTTATTTTATTGACTCGAAAGAAAAGATCAAATTATTCCTAATAAATGAATAAGTTTGACATCAGTGTAAAAGCATCAAATTATGAATTATTACATATAAATTATAAATATATGTTTTTATAGGCTATAGGATGTTTTTATATTATTTATTATATTTGTATATATTATATTTTATTAATATATATATATATATATATATATATATATTATTATATTTATATTTATTATTATTTTTATTGTTATTTACTCAATCCAAAAGATCAAATTATCAAACAAGAATTTATTTATTTTATTTTATTTTATTTTTTTATTTTATTTTATTTTAAGAAAAGTAAGGCCATACATTACTATTATTTTTACCTCGGTTAAAGAGTTTTTAGGTGTGACGTGATGCTAAGAAACGCGTTTTGATGAGCAAACACAAACACAAATCATTCTTATTGGTTTGAGAGTGTAAGATCACACTTGACCTTTAGCGCGCTGAGTGCCCGTTGTTGACCTTGATGTGTTGTACTTGCTCATGTCCCATTTATTTCTGCCTATTGTATTCCAGTGTCTTTGAAATGTTATCAGGAGACTAGTGCACTTGCAAAAATGTTATCAAGCATTCCCGCTCCCTTTGGGAATGTCCCAGGAAAAGCCGTGTGTATAGTGTGTGTGTGGAAAGAGCAGCCGCCGCGACAATGGCCCAACTCACACACAATGGCACATTTCAGAGCAAATGGGTCATGTGTTTAGATCGAGGAGAAACTGGCCTAAACACAGACACCGATAGCACATCTCTCAGAGGACACACACACACACACACCATGAGTCTGTGTTTACCGTGTTGAGCTACAGCGTTTCAATAGGGCTTGATAAGCAATCAACAGACCGCCACTTTAATGTGGATATTGTGATGAGTTTGTGTTGGTGAGAGTCCCACCGCTCATAGCAGATATCAGCGTTTATCATCACTGTACGGAGAAATCTCCTTATTTTAATCATTTTATTATATAATTAATGACTATAACTTCAAAGTTTAGTTTAGTTTAGTTTCGTAAGACCAATATATCAATTTATTCTTAACAAATAACATCTGACATCAATTAAAAAACTCCAAAATATTAAACAAATGTTTTATTTTATTGACTCAAACAAAAGATTAAATTATTCCTAACAAATTAATAAGTTGGACATTTTTACTTTACCTTTTACTTGATTTTATTTTATTTTAGTTTGACTATAATGGACTTTTTTACTTTACTTTACTTTACTTTAATTTACTTTATTTTACTTTATTTTATTTTATTTTACTTTATTTTATTTTATTTTGACTGTAATGAACTCGAAGCAAAATATCAAATTATTAAACAATGTTTCTCATTTTATTTTATTTTTTTTTACTTTAATTTACTTTATTATTTTATTTTATTTTGACTGTAATGGACTCGAAGCAAAATATCAAATTATTAACAACAATTTTTCTCTTTTATATTTTATTTTTGATTGTAATGATCTCTTTAGGACTTTAATTTACTTTACTATTTTTTTTTACTGTAATGGACTAAAAAAATATCAAATTATTAAACAATGTTTCTCATTTTATTTATTTTTACTTTACTTTAATTTACTTTATTATTTTATTTTGACTGTAATGGACTCAAAATATCAAATTATTAAACAATGTTTCTCATTTTATTTATTTATTTTTTACTTTAATTTACTTTATTATTTTATTTTATTTTGACTGTAATGGACTCGAACCAAAATATCAAATTATTAAACAACAATGTTTCTTTTATATTTTATTTTATTTTTGATTGTAATGGACTAAACAAAAAAAATCAAATTATTAAACAAGATTTTATTTTTATTTTTTTTTTTTCATTTTATTTTGGCCATAATAAAGAAAATCAAACCAAAAGAGAAAATGATTCTTAATAAGTAATAAGTCTGACATCGATGTAAATACGTCAAATAAATACTTTCTTAAACACTTCAACAGAGCAAAACTGATGTTATGTAATGTAAATTGTGTGTGTGTGTGTGTTTGTCAGACTCATCAGCACCCGTCCTCTCAGCTCCAAGCCCAGCTGCCCCTGCCTCACCCCTCTCAGCCTCCGCTATCCCAGCAGCCCCTGCAGCAGACGGGCCCTCGCCTGCCCCCCCGACAGCCCTCCATGGCCTCGCCGGCCGAGACGGAGGACGAGAACCGAAGCAAGAGCCGCCAGACCAACCGAATCTCCATGGAGGCGCTGGGGATCCTGCAGAGCTTCATTCAGGACGTGGGCCTGTATCCCGACGAGGAGGCCATACACACACTCTCGGCTCAGCTCGACCTGCCCAAACACACCATCATCAAGTTCTTCCAGAACCAGCGCTTCTACATCAACCACGCCGGCAAGCTGAAAGAGCCCGTGGGCTTCCCCTCGAACCTCAACCACAAGGACGAGGGGCTGACGGACTTCAAGGACAGCGAGTTGATGACCGAGCTGGACGAGAGCGCTCAGACCAACAACAGCATGTTCTCCGTTAAACTGGAGGAACACCTGGCCAACGAATCGCTCGCTATGGGGCCAGCCCAAACTGAGCAGGAGGCCAAAGAGTGACGGACCTCCATCAGCCCAATCTCGCTCCCGAGTCTGTGTTCCAGAAGACTTTTTACACCAGACTGAACGACACACAGATGATTCACTTTCACAGTTTTTGTAATGCGTGGATTATTTCACTGTAAAGACTCGTGCATCATTTCAATAATCTGCACAAACAAAATGTAAAAAAAAAAAAAAAAAAAAAACAACTTAAAGGAGTAGTTCACTCTTAAATGAAGAAAAATCATTTTTGAAAACCAGTTTTTTATGAAGTGAATGGCGATTTGGGCTGTCGAGCTTCAAAATGCACAAAAGCATTATAAACAGTCCATAGAAATCCATGCTGACCGCACACACTTTATAGCACAGTAACTGTTCTCAAACCGGACTAAGAAGTTTGAGATCAGTGCAAAAACTTCAAAATTATTAAACAAGAATTGTATTGTAATAACTTCATAGACCAATAGATAAGAAATCAAGTCTGACATCCATCGAAAACATCATGCTATGAGTTATTTTATGTCATATTAATGGAGTAGTTCACTTTTTTTTTTAAAAACTTTTGCTGATAATTTACTCACCCCCCTGTCATCCAAGATGTCCATGTCTTTCTTTCTTCAGTCGAAAAGAATTGAAGGTTTTTTGACGAAAGCATTCCGGGATTTTTCTCCATATAATGGACTTCAATGGGGTCCAAACGGTTCCAGATCCAAAAGAGAGTTTCAGTGCAAACTGGAAACTGTTCAAAGGGCTTTAAACGACACCAGACGATGAATAAGGGTCTTATCAAGCGAAACGAGCGGTCATTTATTAAATAAATAACAAAGTTTAAGTTTTATAAGCTTAAATGCTCGCCTTGCTCAGTACTGTGTGACTCTCCTGTTCAAACTCCTTCATCAAAATGAATGAATCTTTTTCTGAGTCAATTTGTTCGTTTCGTTCGTTGAATGAACCAAACGACTCGGAAAAAGATTTGTTCATTTTGATGAGCGAGTTCGAACAGGAGAGTCACACAGAACAGAGCAAGGTGAGCATTTGAGCTTATAAAACTTAAACTTTGTTATTTAATTTTTAAATGAGCGCTCGTTTCGCTTGATAAGACCCTTATTCATCGTCTGGTATCGTTTAAAGCCCTTTGAAGCTGCACTGAAACTCTCATTTGGACCATGAACCGTTTGGACCCCATTGAAGTCCATTATAAGAATGTTTTCATCAAAAACCTTAATTTCTTTTCGACTGAGGAAAGAAAGACGTGGACATCTTGGATGACATGGGGGCGAGTAAATTATCAGCAAAAGTTTAAAAAAAAAAGAAAAAAAAGTGAACTACTCCTTTAAAAGAACGTGGTTACGTGAAGTGTTTACGACGGCCCCAGTTCTCATTCACTTCTATTATGTGGAAATCTTCCTCATAGATCACTTTAAGATGAGCGAGAAAAACATGAACTATTCCTTTAAGCGAGCGGTATGTTGCTGTGGATATTTGCGACTGCACTTGTTAGCCTATCTGTTGTTTTTACACTGATTTTAAACTACTGGTTTAAAAAAAAAAAAGGAAAGTCAATGGAGTTTGATAGACTTTGATGTTTACGTATGTGATGTTAACTGGATTTTTATATAAAAAAGAAAAGAAAATGCATGAAATTGGAGACGAGGGGTGGACGAAGCACTGAAGTAACGGATCGCTCATTCTCTGGATCCCGATGACCTGCAGGGAAACCCGGGGAAGTCTTCTTCTTATTATCATTTGCTTTGAAGAAATATAAATATATATATAAATATATATATATATACATAGACATATATTAATTGTAAAAAAGTCTTAAAGAAACTATGCCAACAAATGCCTTGTACTATATGGCACTGCCGATGTTAGATTATTTTCGCTGTAAATCCTGGATTTCCACAGTTTCAAATGTGAATCACAATCTCGTTCGGTTCTCATCGTCGTCCTGCATTATTTATTGACGTAATCACGTTTCCGGAGCACTTCCGTCATTTGGCGCTTTTCGTTTTACTGATCTTTTTTCTATTTATAAATGTCATTTCGATGGGCAGTAAAATCAGAAGTGTCTTAACGTTTTAAATGGAGAAACATGTGCTTTAACGGTTGCCTAAAAAAGTGCTGTATGTCAAGCAACTCATGCTACGAGCTTCACAATTCATGTCGTATGCAATTTTTACTATCATGCAAATAAGCTTAGGTAAATGACTAACCTATAGAACACCTTAGAGAGAAAAACATATGCAATTTGTGTGAAATCGATGTTTGCGATGTGTCTTCCTTTGGTTAACGATCCAATTCAAAGCTATTCCTGTATAAATATGATGTATAAAAAAGTGGTTCTTTTTTATGAGTTTATTGCAATGAGAACACCAGTTATTTTGTTACGACTGACTGTTTTATAAGTGTTTCTTGGTTTCTTTACGCAGAAATGTTCTAACTAGGAGTGGTTACTGATTGTTAATGACACAATTGAACTGTTTGTATTGTACTCCGCAATCTTTGCGTTATAATGTGCATTAAAGAATATCCACAGCGCAGGCGCATCAGCTGGTCCTTTCACTGCAGTGTTAGCGTGTGTACGGCAAGCCGCGAGGATACTCCAGGTGAAGCTCTGACACACACTCGTGGAAATCGTGACCTCACAGCATCAGTGTTGCTTAGCCTACATGCATTTTTAGTGAGAAATATCACTCACGGTTTCTGATTTTTCAGGATGAGGGTAAGTTCTAAATCACTGGATTTCCAGCAAATGACTAGCCTATGTTATTATTTTTTGGCGAACTTTGTAGGCTATACGTGGTGTGGCGGGAGATGAACGCAAGTGTAGATAACTGTAATATAAAATACGCAACTTTCTGCACATGTCTCCCGAACTGCAGCTCACTCGTTTGTTGTCGGACTGACAGCAGTTTGTTATTATTGCAAGTGGGAAAATAACTTTCTTTTTCTTTTAAAGTGTGGAGTTTAATATTTTAATGTGTACACTAGCAGGCATCAAATTTCATGAAAATGTTAAATAAAATTCCTTATACCATGGAGGCCCTCGACTGAAATGTGTTCCAGGTTGATTTAGACTTAGAAATTGATCTGATATGGTCGCTTGTACGTTCTTAAAGTAGTTCACTTTATAAAAAAAAAAAACTTTTGCCGATAATTTACTCACCCCCATGTCATCCAAGATGGTCAAGAAGTCGAAAAGAAATTAATGTTTTTGATGAAAACATTCCAGGATTTTCTCCATATAATGGACTTCAATGGGGTCCAAACGGTTCAAGATCCAAATGAGAGTTTCAGTGCAGCTTCAAAGGGCTTTAAACGACACCAGACGATGAATAAGGGTCTTATCTAGGACCCTTCGAGTCATGACTCGAAGATTAAAAAGATTTATTCATTTTGATGAACAAGTTTGAACAGGAGAGTCACGAACGCGCATCACAGAACAGAGCAAGGGGACCATTTGTGCTTATAAAACTTAACTTTTTTATTTATTTTTGAATTGAGCGATCATTTTGCTTGATAAGAAAGAAAGAAATAATTAGTGATAATAATTAAAAATGTTTCTTGAGCAGCAAATCATCATAATAGAGTGATTTCTGAAGGATCATGTGACACTGAAGACTGGAGTAATGATGCTGAAAATTCAGCTTTGATCACGGTAATAAATGACAATTTACATATCATTCACATATAATGTATGTTGGGTAAATGACTTGTGATATAAATTTTATTAGCATTTATCATGTTTGTGTCACTAATGTAAAATACTAAAACAACTATAGTATTTAAAATTGTTTTGACAATTTAGTTAAATAATTGAACAACCAATATATTTATTTTTGACTTATATACAGGCATATGAATGTTTACATATTTAATATACCATATTTTAATTAAAGATACTCATTATATCAATACTAATAATTCAATGGAATGATTTCATTCAATTAGCCCACAGATTTTAATAAAAAAAAAAACAAATATGTCTGAAATGTATATCTAGTTCATGAAATTATTGGATAATAACCCCATGATTACAAGTTTGAAATTAAAATAATAAAAAGACTTTAACTATGCCACAGTGCCAATTCTGGGAGGACCATCATACTATGAACTTTTCATTCACCACAAATTCATTATTAAGAAATTTACACTCAAAAATGTTTTTACACTTTACTTTTTTAGTGTTTATTTAAAGACATGTATTTATTTATTTATTTATTCATTTTTATACCAATGTAAAAAAAATCACAGCAATATTTACTTAATTACATTTGTATTTAATTATTTTCATACAAGATAAATCTCCTTGTGTCAATTCACTTTCCCGAATATTTTGACATAAACGAATCAGCGTTTTAATCGGTTTTAATCGATTTTTAAAGGAGTCGTAGTAAAACATCGCGAGAGCGATTAAAGAGAAGACGCTCCAAATGCGTTTGAATTGCTCTCGCGATACTTTGATATCATACGTCGAACACAACTGACGTGTCGTGACGAGAAGGATTGTACTGGAAAAAAAAAAAGAGAAGGATTGTACTGGAAGCAAACGTGTGGCAGAGGTAAGTAGTAGAAATGCCAGTTTAACCAGTTAGAAATTGATGGAATTAACATTAATGCTAAATACTAGAACTAATGTCTGTTATTTGAATCGCATATTCTCTAAAAATTCACGATGCGTCATCAATCCGGAAGTCGGCCATTTTGGAGGCACAGAACATAAACAATGCCATTGAACAGAACGGACTCGCAAATTTGGCTGATTATTTCTGCTGAAAAATGGTCGAGTTTTGATCTTTACTAATCGGTCGCATCGGGAAAATGCCTTTCGAGTTCTATAGACTGTCAAAAGTTAAAGAGAAGAGTGCGAAAAACTGATAAAAGTAGGCGTTTGCGGTTGAGAGAGGCACAGCATCAGCTCATCAGCCACATGTGTAAATGAAGTGTTTACTATGGCCTTAATGTTAACGTAATAACTATGGCTACATTCACACTGTCAGTCTAAATTCGTATATCTTTGTTTCCGATTGGAATCTGATCTATAATGATTTCCACACTGTTTTTCGCAACTGTTCAGATCCGATTTGTAAGTCCATGCAGCTCTCGGGCAATACGGCACTGACATTGACACTGATGGAGGGGTTTGCATTTCAGAGATGTTTTCTTATTTAATTTTTACAACATGGATATATGTGTAGTCACCGCCGCGCTGGACTATATTGTCCTGGTATTTGAATAGGTTTTCAAACCACATATGGATGTAGCTTGAAACGGATTTCATGTGCTTTTTTTGGGCTGACAATCTGAACGTAGCCTATGAAGGAAGAATTGCAGTACGGGCTAGATAAGCTATCTTGTTCGTACCATACATGAGTCATACATTTATAAGAATATAATTTGTGGTGCTGTGAGGGTGTTTCTGTGGGAGTGATTTGAAATGGGAACACAAAAATGATATTTAATGTATTCTCTCGTTCATCGAGAAGTTTACCCAACTATGACGACTTACCGGAAATGTGAAAAAAGGCCCATCACATATTTTCTTGAATTTTATAGGCTATATAATGTAGGGTCTATTGAAAAACTGACACGCAGGTTAAGGTATATAAGTAACAGGAAATTAATGTTGAATATTTTGATAAAAAATTTGTATTTAAAACATTACTCCATTTGAATTAACGCTCAAATTAAAACTGATGTACATTTTTGTTGTTGTTTCACAGCTGTATCCATACAGCGGGTTTGGTTAAGAACGATCATTCACAGTTTGTGTTGGACTTACATGTTCTGTCTGCCTTCAAATCTTTGAAATATTTTTAGTATTGTTGATGCCATTAACCTCGTAAACTTTGATAAATCTAGTGATTGTTTGGTTTTGGTTTCGTAAAAAAATACCCAGCTGACCTGGGTCCATGTGAAAGGGCAGATATATAAATCTATCCTGTCATATTTAGCTGTCAGTATAGTCCATTCAGAGAACACTGATGTAATGCTTCAAATGAACCCCGTTGTTATAAATTGCCCCGCTTTCCTTTTTCAAAATCTGGGTCACTTGTAGGGCCTGAAATCAGCAAACAGGCTCAGCTGGGCTTCTTAATGACCTAATGGATAATCATGTTTATTTTTTGCCTTCACTTATACTTTACATAACATAAGAAAGAAGGGCACGTTTAACTCGGTTGTATTTCAGGATGGGCATCATTGTTAAACTCATTTTTTAGTGTTGTTATGGAATTGACTGTACCCCAAATTGCATTGAAAAAACAAAAAAAAAACAAAGCTCTTATAACAATGGAAACATCTATATGCGTTTCATTTTATGAGCTAAAAAAAAACCTAGCTCAATTTAATGATTGACATTACCATCATTTTTTTAATAGCATTTCATTAGATCAAAAAACTGTTTCCAAGACCTTTTGCACCTTTGGGCCAGACAGCTTCTGAGTTTTTCCATTGTTGGTGAATGTAAGTTCATGACGTTCCGCGCCGTAGACGGATCCAGTGGATTTTCGGGGTCAGACATCACTCGTCATGGGATGGGTCAGGGGTCACTCGTCATGCGGTGGGTCAGACTCAGAGGTCACCCGTCATGCGTTGGGTCAGACTCAGAGGTCACCCGTCATGTGTCGGGTCAGGGGTCACTCGTCATGCGGTGGGTCAGACTCAGAGGTCACTCGTCATGCGTTGGGTCAGACTCAGAGGTCACCCGTCATGCGTTGGGTCAGACTCAGAGGCCACTCGTCATGTGTCGGGTCAGGGGTCACTCGTCATGCGTTGGGCCAGACTCAGAGGTCACTCGTCATGCGTCGGGTCAGGGGTCACTCGTCATGCATTGGGTCAGACTCAGAGGTCACTCGTAATGCGTTGGGGCAGACTCAGAGGTCACTCGTCATGCGTCGGGTCAGAGGTCACTCATCCACTAGAACTAGACTCATGTACCGCCGTTACCGGAAGCCAAGTCAAGTCACCTTAATTTATAGCACTTTTTACAATACAGATTGTTTCAAAGCAGCTTGTGTATGTGTATATATAGCTGCTCTGGAGAAAAACATGAAGTCGTCATCTGGCTTGTTATTATTAAGCCAGTTATTATGGTTTATAAATATGGATTTTTTTTATTATTTTTTTTATTTTTGCAAAATCGCATGGCTTCTCTTCAGAAGGCTTTTACCCCTGGAGTTGTATTGATTACTTTTATGATGGATGGATGTGCTTTTTTGGGCTCAAAATCGAAGGCACCTTTCCATGCCATTTATAAAGCTTATAAGAGCAAGATTTAAAAAAATATATATAACTCAGATTGTATTGGCTGAAAGAAAGTCATATACACCTAGGATGGCTTGAGGGTGAGTAAATTATGGGATAATTTTTTGGGTGAACTAACCCTTGAAGTCACTTTTGACAGTCAAATATTACATTTAGTAATGTTTGTTCTAGCCTATCAATCATTTTTTCCGCCCAATATTTTATCTGCTTATTTTTAAAAAATATTTTTGGAGAGGCAAAAAAGAAAAAGGCCTAATTTTGCAGTATGTATACTGTACAAAGTGTGTACACTTTTGCATGCATGAAAGATCCAGATGATGCACTGCGTTTGTCAAACTGTGCAACCAATACTGCTATTCGTCATGTTTTATTTGCCCTCGGGTTGTTCCGAACTGTCTGTCGCTGTCTTTCTTCTGTGAAAGACAAAGGAGATGCCACATGCATATTGTCTCACATACTACTTTTTTGAAAAAATATTAGACGGCACAAAGAGCCCCTGGTTTGTACGTGGTGCTGTTGTAAATAGGAGAGATGTGTTGAACAACCTCTCAGCACAGCTGGATGGCCTGATAAACCAGTAAGAGCTACCCAGTCCAAACATCCTGATGGATGTAAAGGTTTCCTCTGAGCAAACATCTGAAGAAGAGGCAGGCTGGACGGGAAACCTTACAGAGCAGCCAGAATCTGAGAGTTCACCTCCCATGAGTCAGATACTCACAAACTGCACATGAGATGCTGCAAAAATAGTACAAGGTGTTTGCATGTATGCTGTGCATGTTTTTGCATGCATGAAAGGCCGATGTCATATTGTGTTTGTTAAAATGCGCAACCAAAACTGCTATTTGCCCATGGGTTGTTCCAAACTCGTTGCATATTGCATCGTACATCGTTTTATTTCTTGCATGGAGGTGTTGCACATTGTCCCGCATACTACTTTTTTGAAAAATAGTACAATACTGCGCAGAATGCAACACAGCCGAGGAGTGTAAAATTAATCAGATTCAGGAGGTCCAATCAGATTGCGGTCTGTGTCCTGATGACTAATTAGATCTGTAGTCTCTTGATCAGTTTCTTCCAAGCCTGTGGTCTCTCACAGAACAAGCATTGCTCAGCTCAATTAACCCACCCCAAACTCTGCGCCTTGCGAAAATAATCAAATTTAATGGTGTAATTGTACAGCAAGGCACCATTTTACCTCGTTCTGAACCTATATATAATAGATTCAAAACCTGAACAAAACACTGATGACCCTCTACAAAACAGGTCGGTGGAGATCAAGATATCATCATGCTCAATATTTATCAGCGACGATCTCAAACACCTCCACTTTGCGGCTAAATTGAGATGTTGCCAAGCAACCGGATGGTATAGTGCCAGGAGCGCAGCTTTACAGCGTCCCCAGTCGTGTCTTTATCTCTTACAAACACTAGACTGTCTGCCTTTTTCTGTAGAACGAGTTTAAAGGTATCGACGTGAATGTAAGTTTCCGGGTAAACTGCTAACTCACGGTATTACTGTCTTACTGAAATACTTCTGCTGATCAGCTTTGAGCCACTGTTACCTAAAACTGTCAATTAATGCAGATTATCTGTCGTTCTTACTACTTTGAGTTAGTGTTGTTAAAAGTACAGACTTCGGTAACAAGTCGATACTGAAATTTAAAAAAAATGTGACTGTGTTGAGCGCTGCTGAGCGTAATCATACACTAGGGCTGGGTAATAAATATCGATTTCTCGATACTAATCGATTCTCATTTTTACGAACCGATATCGATTATTAAATCTCAAGAATCGATTAGTCATCCTGTTTCATTTGAATGCATGGGACATTGTATCGCGGCTGCGCGCATCCAAAAAATCGTAATAATCTTTGTCCTTTGTTACTATTGATATGAAACGAAGTCTCAATTTTCAAATTATGTCCATTTTCTTTAGAAATTCAAAAACATAAATAGTGTTTTGTCGCTGTGGCGTGAGATCGCTCTGGAGAAGCAGCAGCCAGTCCCTCCAGAAAAACGTGATTATGCGATCGCTGAATTCAATGCAAAATCAGCCAAAGTCCGCATATTTATGCGGGGGCCGCATTTTTTCAAATACGCCGCACTTTCGCAGCATAAATTGCCGATTTCCATGCAAAATATGCGGGGTTTGCATAATTTCATAATCCTCGCATTTTCGTTGCAAAAAAAGTCACATGCATCTTAGCAGAAAGTTGAAAAATGTTGCAATTGCTTCACACAAGAGCAGCCATTTCCCCCTGTTTCCATGGGAATGTTATGAAGTGACGCAATTACGCGACGCCGGACAGACTCACGGAGGGGATGGACATCTCACAAATCGAACTCGTATAACTGTCTGTCACACGTTCTACTGTCACATCGTTACTTAATAAACAACATAAGATAAAAGAAGCAGCATCAAACAGAAATTACCCGCACACATGGGGCGTTCGAGGCGCACATATAACACTGCAGAGAGTTCAACAGGGAGCGCGCAGCTCTTAAAGGGGCCACACCTTATTTACGCTCGTTAGAGTCCGAAATAAAACAAGATGCGAAATTAAATATTCCCAGCACTTTCTATGATGTAGTATGCTTGCTTATCAAAGGAAGTAATAAGAAATGACTCTTACATTAACAGGATGTTGGGGGAATCACTTTTTTCTCTTTTTCATCAAACCGCAATTTTTGCAAGTTCCCTCAATTTTTGCAAATTCCTGCAATTTCATCGCATAAAATTGCATAAATATCCCGCATATTCCATCGCATTTTTAAAGAAAACGGGCCGCGTAATCAATACATTTTTGCCCGCAACAATCACAAAAAAAACTCAGCGTTTTTCTGGAAGGACTGAGTACTATTATGGGAAATGTTATAAATAAATCGCTAATTTTTTCACAAATTTTTGGAAATTACCACCACAAAATCAGTCATTTTGATCGCAAAAATCAAAAAAAAAAAATCGTGAAATCCTGGAGGGACTGAGCAGCGCTGATCTCTCTTCCGGGTTAATAATACCAGGTACAGCGCCAAATAAACATGAATGAGCATCTGAAAGTGTGTTAAAGATAGCGTACAACTTATCGAAATCCGTATCATGTCACATTGATTCGCTCAATCAGCGTTTCAACCGTGGAAAGACGTCAGTTAAACAGCTTGTAATCAATGTCATCGTCATATTTACCTCAGAAAACCCACATAAACTCGTTAGTCAGCTACAAAAAAAGATAATTCTAGAGAGGAGCATTTTGCTAAATATATACACCATATTACATATGCATTATAATCTTAATGTTCTTCAATATTTAATGCATATTTGAATAAATCTGGCAAGTTTTGTATGACAGCCACCATTTAAATGTTTATATTTCATAATCTTCTTATCATAAAAATAAATAAAAGTGTAATTTAAGTGTTTGTATAGCTACAAAACAGTTCATTATTACCTTCATATTAGGCTAATGAAGCCTATAGGCTACAACTAGACTCCCATAGTTTACAGCATTAGTTAAGAGATTTGATTTCCTTGAGAAAATTTGCCATTTATTGTAACTCATATCCAAAATAATCAATATTGAATCGGAATCGAAATCGAATCGAATTGCAAGCTTGTGAATCGAAATTGAATCGAATTGTGAAATTTGTGTCAATACCCAGCCCTATCGCAGAAGCTCTTGCAATCCACCGACATCATGTCGACATGTTGATTATAAAGTATATTTGAGATTATAGTTTGAATGAATCCCTTGATATATTGACATTTCAGTACAGAATGGCTATTTTGGCATCATCCTGATTATTGTATAAGCATTCGTTTCATGTCGTTGAACAGAAGAGAGGCTCTCAGGAGTGAGCGTAAAGGTTGCATTCTTTTGATTTTCTCCTTCACATTAAAATCAGTCTACAGGCTTTCAGAGAAGTCGGACAATGTCTCATTTAGGTTTTGTTACAAGCTGTTCACAGTGGCATTAAAAAGATGATTAATGCATGACAAATCCAATAGATAGATACGTAGTAAAGTGTTTTGTTTTGTAAATGTAATCATTCGAATGTCATTTAAATATCACTTTTAACATTTTCTTTGTACCGTTACAACGTTCTTGCTGTCAAGTGCTTATGCAAGCGGCGTAGACCGTAATCGAATGCAGGTTCAATAGCTAGTTCTTTATTTATTTTTCACAGCAGGAATGGTTCAGTCGAGGTAAAATACTCTGAACAACACAACCATAGCCATTTACTCACTAGGTGTCCACTTATTCATTTTCAGGAAATTTAGCTGAAGTGGCCTCTTATTATCTGAAGTACTAATTGAACCTATTTTCCTTTTCGAAGCCTGTCTACCTGCATTCATTTTAAAGCAATAACTCATGGATGAGCAACACCACTCATCGGCAACCACTCACACTGATGGCTCCACTTACACGGTGACCAAAACATCAGCACCAGATCACGAATCGCCATGACTTTATCTCAGCGTTATGCAATTTAATCACGGCCAGTACAGTTTCATGCAAACTGTTGAATTTCCTAAAGGCCGCATAGCATACGTCCCAATGCACAGATTTGAATGACAGGTCTAAAATAATTATACATTAGGATTAGAGCCCGACCGATTAAGGATTTTGAAGGCCGATACAAATATTTGTTGGTTTTAAAATCCGATATATCGGCCGATATATATATATATTTTTTTTCAAAAAACGTGCAACAAAACATTAACAGATTTCCCTAACATTAGTAATTTGTGGCTATTTTTGAGTTTTAACTAAAATAATATGATAATGCATTTAAAAAAAACTTTATTTTTTTTAAAACTTTCGTTTATTTTATTGTCACAACAAAACAGACGGATGATAGTTGCATTAGCTTGCTTTGTGGTTAGCTAGTCTATGATGAGCTATAATTTAGCAATGGATAACGTCATACTGCAAATTGTAAAACAAAAATTTTCAACATAACAGGCCGAGGAGAGATGATGCGTCTCATTGCTATAACTGTCATGCGCTATTAAAGAAATACTTCAGTCACGTTGTCAAAAGTTAAAAGGACACTGTAACAACGAAACGTAACTATTACTAGCTAATTCCGCTTCACTCTCGGCTTATTTAACTGCAGCAAAACTGGACATGATAGTCACAAATTTTGTCCTGCTTATTTGAGTTAAGAGAACTGATGGGGATGATCTTTTAATTGTTATTCAAGCAATGCATGTATCGTGACCAACTCAACGAGTGTTGCCAACAGGAACGGTGTAGAGCGCCCTCTGGTGGACAGACTATACAACTCCAACTCTCATGACATGGTTCAAGCGTGTTTCGTCCATTTTTATTTTATTTTTGAAATATTCATTTATCGGCCATTATAACTACCGATAGTTTGGAAAATGCCTAATATCGGCCGATACTGCCGATATATCGGTCTGGCTCTAATTAGGATTGTTTGACTGGTGCCTGGATGGATTTTCCAGGAAACTTTATAGTTTTTATGTTCGAGCTCGAGGGAAAAAAAAAAAAACATTTCTGCACTGCGTTGGATTGCAACTTGTTGTTAAATGTAAAATCAAGGTCCTTAAGCAAAACCGGCGGGTTAATGTATAGCATTTCACTTTGTTACATAAAAAAAAAACACCTATGATGTTCTCTTCTCGTGAGTGATATAGTTGTCTGAAATCCTTTTAACGACGCTTAATTTAACAAAAATCATTTGCAGAGGTGTTTGTGGTACAGTAGGTGCATTGTGGGTAACTCACAACAACATTTAAGCCTAACGGTTCTTTCTGCCGCTCCGGCTCCGCATCCATTAATGTGACGAGCAGAATAACACTTCAAGTTGGGCTTCTCGCACCTGTTTGTTTAAACTATCAATGAATATAATTTCCACCTGGAACTACTTTAGCCACACCGAAAGCAAGCCTTCCCGCAAAACAGCTAGACCGAGCGTATACGCAACTTACACCTAGCTAGCCATCATGCACAGAGGAAAAATCCAACAAATAAAGATAAAGGCGAAAAAAAGGTTTTTAAGTGTTTAAATGGATGGAACAGCTGTGGAGGGATGAATAACTCGTTAGCTCTGTGCATTTTAAGCCATTATACCCACACCTCTCACCTAGCCTCATTTGCAAAAAGGACAGGATTGAGGTGCTAATTAACGTGATAAAGAGTTGAGCAAATCTGATGGTGGCTCTGGATTTTTGGAGGGAAAAAACTAATCTGTTACATCTGTATTCTCCAACACTCAGAAAGATGTGACTTTCATGTTTAATTAATTAAACGTTCTCTTTAACTGTATCTTGACAAATACAAGCCAATTAGAAATGGAGGAGAAATGTTTGTGACTAATTAATGGTTGATTTCAGGGGGGAAAAAAAGTCTAAAACTTGGAACCGATTTTAACTTGCAACAGTAGTCTCACACCTGGATTTTCACAGCACTAAATGCTGATTAGCAGGAAAATAAAGCATGGTGTGGCGCAGTTAAAGTGAAGCATCACCTCTCAACGCTTTAACGGAGATGAATAGGGCTAATTCACCAGCGATGGGTGGGGCTGTTGCATTAATTGAACGCAGGCGAAACTCCAAACTGTTTTGAGGCTGATTTACCTCGGTTTGTTTGAAGCTCGCTTAATTACTCGTGAAGTGTTTTTGATCTCATCTAGGAGTTATTACAAAATAAAAGTCCTTTCCCTACCTTTTTTTTCTGTGTATGTCACAGTTAATAGTTCGCTTAAAAAAAAAACAAAAAAAACGTTTGCTGATAATTTACTCGCCCCCATGTCATCCAAGATGTCCAGGTCTTTCTTTCTTCGGTTGAAAATAAATGGAAAACATTCCTGGATTTTTCTCCATATAATGGACTTCAATGGGGTCCAAACGGTTCAAGGTCCAAATGAGAGTTTCAGTGCAAACTGTTCAAAGGGCTTTAAACGATTCCAGACGATGAATAAGGGTCTTATCAAGCGAAACGAGCGGCCATTTAAAAAAATAAATGACAAAGTTTAAGTTTTATAAGCTCAAATGCTCGTCTTGATCTGTTCTGTGATGAGCGTTCGTGACTCTCCAGTTTGAACTCAAAATGAACGAATCTCGTTGAATGAACAAAATGCCTCGAAAAAAAGATTCGTTCATTTTGATGAACAAGGTCAAACAGGAGAGTCAAGCATTTGTGCTTATAAAACTTAAACTTTTTTATTTATTTTTTAAATGAGCGATCGTTTCGCTTGATAAGACCCTTATTCATCGCCTGGTGTCGTTTAAATCCCTTTGAAGCTGCACTGAAACTCTCATTTGGACCTTGAACCGTTTGGACCCCATTGAAGTCCATTATATGGAGAAAATCCTGGAATGTTTTTAATTTCTTTTTAACTTCTTGACCATCTTGGATGACATGGGGGTGAGTGAACTTTTAAAGTGAACTACTCATTTAAGTGACAGTTCCCTATACAATTTTTCTAAAGCAGTCGTTGCCAAACTGACGCAAACAATGCGCGAGACATTCTGCTCCACCTTAAAATAACATTAAAGCAAACGTTGCCACATGTAAGTGAGAGGTCAGCCTCTTCTTTTGCATTCAAAACTGCACATGCAGTACACTGTCTGGATCCAAAGCATGCTAAATTACTGATGGTGAGTAATAAATGACAGAAATTTTGTTTTTGGGTGAACTAACCCTTTAAATTCCTCGGGGTACGCCATTCTAAAAAGTTTGGGAACCACTGCTGTAAAGCAAATTTTACAAGTTTTTTTTATTTAGTTTAAGTTAGTCACAGTTCTCCTCTTTGCATTATTTTGATGACGATATCGATTTCTGAGACCTAAATTATTGTTATATATTATATATGCCGGGCGGTATGACCAAATTTTGGTATTCACTTTTACTTGACCTTCATGCAAGTTTATAGTGGCTTATTTTACTGTCACTGTCAGGATATAAAAAAAAAAAACATTGTTATGTGAAATAAACATATACTACATTTAAAACGGGGGAAATCAAATAAATGTATAAAATTAAATTTATCCTTAATATTGTTTTAATTGTAGAATTGCAACCTTTAATATTCAAACTTACACTGAAAGTTTGCTTAAACTGGGAAATATATCTAAAAATTGTGTATTTATGGAATTCGATGCAGCCTATATGATTTTTTTTTTTTCATTTTAACACAATATCCATGGATCCAGTTATAAACAATATGTGTAATGTTATATTATAATATATATGTATAGTGCTTAGTCTGCACTCTTTGGTTTGAAGTTTTTCCTGTTAGGATGACTAGTTATTTTTGATTATAGTGTGTGTGAAGTGTAGGCCTTTTTTTCTTTCTAATTTGAGCACAACACATGTTGAAGTGCCTCAACTTGGTCACAGGAAATTTGAGTTTTTTTCTTTTTTTTGATGTATGTGTAAGTTTATATCCGTCGTCACCCAATAGTTCATACGCAGCTCATAGACTGACAGAACAAAAGCCCAGAGTCGTTAAATGCCACAGCACACACATCAGTCTCTCGTACCACTGAATTGTTAAATGATGCCGTACAACATCATCATTTCCCTAACTAGACAGCTCCACAATTCATCCAGAGTGCATTTCTTCTCTTATCGTTTACACGTCATTTCCGAGTAATTCACACATGCTGAAACTCGTTTGAAAGGAGCCGAGCGACACAAATAACATCACCGTCATCTGAGACAGGATATGCTCCAATAACAAAAGTCTGTCAGAGAAATTCACAGTATTGAGTACAGGACGAGATTTCTGCAGGGCCATAAAAATGCCCTTTGTGCCTCAACGTTTCCCACAATTCATCCCGAGCAAAATGATCATTCTCTTGGGAATGGGATCTTGCACTGCATGTTCAACTCCCAAAATAATGCACTCGTACTTGCATATCATCAACCCACAGTTGATTTGAAGTACTTTTGGAAGGTTCACATAGACATTTCACACGTGCAAAATTATTTTTAAACGGCTATGCATCATTAATTTATAGTTCATTGTACTTTTTAAAATGAACACTCTAAAATTGCTGGGTTGTTTTAACCCAACAAACCCAGCCATTGGGTTACATTTTTTTTAATTACATTTTTATTTTAACCCAACATTTGGGTTTGTCCATATTTGACCCAAAGTTGGGTTAAAACAACCCAGCATTTTTAGAGTGAACTAAACTGCAAAACATTGTCTGCATTTTTGTCTTTCTGGTCAAAATATAAAAATATGAATCATTTCAAATGCAATTTAACCTTTTTTCCAGAGAATATATGAAGAGTTCAGATGCAAAAGCCTCTAAGTGCCATTTGAAATTTTCTTCTAAAATGATAATTTTTATCGAGCTTGTATATTTAAGTTCAGTGATTTCACTTAAATGGCAATGAAGATTACCTATTAATTGTCATTTAAGTGAAATTACTGAACTTAAATATACAAGCTTGATAAAAATGGTCATTTTAGAAGAAAATTTCAAATGGCATTTAGAGGCTTTTGCATCTGAACTCTTCATATGTTAAGTTTATTTTTTTACCCCATGCACTTGCAAATTGTTTTTGTCCGGTTTTAAGCATAAACTCCACTGAGTTGCATTAGATTTATGCATAAAACAATTTGCCAGTGTGGTAAGAAAAATAAACATAATTCAAGACATGCTCCCTGAAAACAAGTATAAACAGCTAATGCAGTTTGGCCTCGTTTGAAGTGTAAAACAAACAAGGCAATAATGTGTATTTAGAAAATCTTCTCCAGTGTAAATGTGTTTAACCCAGACCTGATCCATATATATCCATATTAACTTTAATTCAATGAACTCGTTGATTAAGAAACGTCATCCACGGACACGTTACATGCCATGCTTGTTTATTGTTTAAATCACGCCGAGCAATACTGCTTTCATGTGACGACACTTGCGCTCGTGTCGTCGTCATAATCAACGCTAGCTGTTGAACAGGAGCAAATCATTCAGATTTTAAAACCTGTGTGTTTAATGCACAAGCTCGGCTCTTAATTGAGTCTTAGAAAGCCCTTATCCGGCATGCCGACTATCTTGCATACAAATGCAAGACTTCCTCTGTCAGCGCCATCTAGAAGGCGAGCGGGCACAGAGCTGTGTGAATTTTAATTGCGCTCACAGCCATATAGCCACAGCTACAGTGACATGCTCATGTTCCCTGAGGTATAAAAATTTAAAACCAACTAAGTAAAAAAGAAAGTTTCTGTAAACGAGTGGTGCGGGCTGCCTCAATTCCCCAAAGATGGTTTATTATTCCATGCTAAAACCAAGGAGTGGTAGTCAGCGAAGCGTCGGAGTTGCTCTTTGAAGGCATTAAAAAGCTGAACGCACAACAAAGACCAGATGTTCCAGCATGCTTTATTTATACTGCCATCAGCTCTGTTCGGATGTCCACGGAAACACTTCGCGCTCCGTACTAGCCGAGGCCTTTTAAACGCGTGCTGTAATACTCCGTGACTTTTGTCCTTTATTTATTGTCCCATGCAAAATGGCCCTCTTGGATACTAATCTAAAAGCAAGGCCGAGAAACTGAAATCGGATGGATTTTACTGTTGCTCAGGGTTAGACTTTTTTCAACTTTCTTATTAAACTTTGGCATGTAACTCCTACATTGTTTTTGCTACGGAGACATAAAATCATACGGCAGTAAGTGTGCTTTTATTTCAAGTGTTCAAGCCACGATCTTGAATAAAGTTTATTTTTTGTACCGTTAGCAGCATAGTTTTCAGCATTAAGCTCACCTGCTTGTTTAAAGCAAGACTAAAACAATTTGCGTGGATAATTTGGTGCTGACAAAATAAACATAATTTAAGATATACTTAACTTTGGCATCAGATTAGTGATTTATATCTGTGGAAATTTGCATAGCTTCCTATTGAAATTGTACACGCTAAAATATGCTGGGTTGTTTTAACCCAATTATGGGTCAAATATGGAAAATACCACCCATTGGGTTACATTTTTAAATGACATTTTTAACCCAATGTTTGGGTTTGTCAATATTTGACCCAAAATTGGGTTAAAACAACCCAGCATTTTTTTTTTTTTGGAATTTTTTTATTTCTATTTGTTAATGTTTTATTCAAACCACTTGCCATTTCTATGGGTATTTTTTTGAGTAACTCTTGTTACCTTGCATAGAAATACGAAATTATGTGGTCAGGGCGAATTAATTAATAGCAATTTCGATATTGACCATTTAACACTATTGTATCAAAGTTTTTTAACAATAATGTGTATTTTAAATATCAGTGAATTTTCACAATTATCGATACTTCCGCAAAAAGTATTATTAGGTTGACACTAATGTAAGAAAAAAAGGTCCTCTAAATAATTACGTAAGACAAGTCAGCAATGCAATAAGAACAAAGAAACTAAATTACGCACAAAATGGAAAAATAAATACAACATAATGAAAATATCATTTTAATAGCCTTCCAATGGTTCCATGGGTTTAAAAAGTAGTTAAAAATACTTTGGTTATTAAAGTTTATTTTTAAGTTTTGAAAGCCAAGTATTTTTACTTCTTGACTTCTTACCACACAGAAGAAACGAGTTCACTTCATCCAGCTGCAGGTTCAGTAGTTTAAAAGAATGAGCTCAAAAATGAAGACTAAATGAAACGCACGTTATATTTAATAGGAAGAAAGAATAGTACAATGCTTATCAGGATGATAAAGATACAAAGAAAGGACTTGAACCCACAATCTCTGGATTAGATGCCTGTCACTCATCTCATTGTGCATATGCAGAAGTTCCATAGTTCAAATGAGAATCAACTCAAAATAACTAATTAGCATGCTAAGCTAACTAGCATAAGACAACAAACACAAGCTGGGTCAACTTCAGAGTTGAATATCTTGGGAACGGTGGCTATTTTTGGGTAAGATGCCTGTCACTCATCTCATCACACCACTGGGAAGTTGTGTTTTTGCCGAGATGCGGAAGGTCCATAGTTCAAGTGAGAAGCAACTCAAAATGAAGAATTTTTTTTACATAAATTTGGTGCATATTGTATTTATTGAGTTCCTTCATACAAAGACACCATGTCTGGAACAGAATCACCTTTTCCACCACTTAAGGCCACGGTATCTCTTGCGGTCTGGGACCGGTTTTACAAAAATATTTTGGACCGGTCTATAGTGTTAGACAAGGCTAAAATTTGCTTGTTAGACTGTTTCACAAAAATAAGCTAATGTAGCTTAGCTTATGATTAGCCTGATAGCTGAAGAGCCACATTAGAAAGAATGGCATCTGGTTAGCATGCTTACCAATTAATATTCTAAGCTAACTAGCATAAGTCTACAAATACAGGCTAGGTCAAGTTTGGAGATTAATATCTCCGGAACGGTAGCGAATATCAAAAATCTGTTCAGTCACTGGCTCGGAAAATCATCTGACCAATTTTTGGACACAATTGAGCAATTGCCGAGTAGTAGCGGAAAAAACATTTCCGTATGTTTCAATATGGCAGACAGGAAAAAATGACACGAAATATCGTATGAATCGGCAAAAACCAAGTAACATATCGACATAAAGAAACCAAATTTCGAACACTGTTTTCAAAAGTTATAAGCAAATTATTAAAACATGTTGTAAAAAAAATTTAAATCTCTGGAACACTAGGTGGCGCTCTGTTCAAAATTGTCTAGTCCCTTCAGAATATGCTGTTGATGATCCTTACCAAATTTTGTGAAGATATCTCAAATAGTTTAAAAGATATGGCAATTTATGATAGACTTTTTTCCTCTCGGAATAGTTTATATCTCACAACTTTATATCACGCAATTTCGACTTTATATCTCACAATTCTGACTTTACAAAACGCAATTTCGACTTTACAACACGCAATTGCGACTTTATATCACGCAATTTCGACTTTATATCTCACAATTCTGACTTTACAACACGCAATTTCGACTTTACAACACGCAATTGCGACTGTATATCACGCAATTGCGACTTTATATCACGCAATTGCGACTTTGTATCACGCAATATCGACTTCATATTTCGCAATTCTGACTATCTTTTGCAATTGTGACTTTATATCACGCAATTTCGACTTTATATCTCACAATTCTGACTTTACAACACGCAATTTCGACTTTACAACACGCAATTGCGACTGTCTATCACGCAATTGCGACTTTATATCACGCAATTTTGACTTCATATTTCGCAATTCTGACTATCTTTTGCAATTGTGACTTTATATCCGACTTTATATTTCGCAATTCTGACTTTATAACACGCACTTCTGACTTTATAACACGCACTTCTGACTTTATAACACGCACTTCTGACTTTATAACACGCACTTCTGACTTTATAACACGCACTTCTGACTTTATAACACGCACTTCTGACTTTATAACTCGCACTTCTGACTTTATAACACGCACTTCTGACTTTATAACACGCAATTCTGACTTTAACACACAATTTCAACTTTATATCTCGCAATTGCGACTTTATATCACGCAATTTCGACTTTATATCTCACAATTCTGACTTTACAACACGCAATTTCGACTTTACAACACGCAATTGCGACTGTATATCACGCAATTGCGACTTTATATCACGCAATTTTGACTTCATATTTCGCAATTCTGACTATCTTTTGCAATTGTGACTTTATATCCGACTTTATATTTCGCAATTCTGACTTTATAACACGCACTTCTGACTTTATAACACGCACTTCTGACTTTATAACACGCACTTCTGACTTTATAACACGCACTTCTGACTTTATAACACGCACTTCTGACTTTATAACACGCACTTCTGACTTTATAACTCGCACTTCTGACTTTATAACACGCAATTCTGACTTTAACACACAATTTCAACTTTATATCTCGCAATTGCGACTATATCACACAATTCCGACTTTATATCTCGCATTTCTGACTTTATAACAAGCAATTTCGACTTTATATCTCGCAATTGTGACTTTATATCTCGCAATTGTGACTTTATATCTCGCAATTTCGACTTTATATCATGCAATTGCGACTTTATATCTCGTAATTCCGACTTTATAACGCAATTCTGACTTTAGATCACACAATTGCGACTTTATATCACGCAATTACCTTTTTTATTTTTTATTCTGTGGCAGAAACAAGCTTCCATACTTAAGACATCGCATCATCTACTGTGTTTATGTGAACACTCTCCAAAAAGGCATTTTTATATCCCCTTTTTTTTTCCATTTGCTTATCTGAGTTCGTCTCTGACTCGGAGCGCGATCAGTTTGATTAAATTAATGATTAAAACAAGAATAAAACAATGTGCACAAGCTAAAAAATAATAACAATTCAGTTCAAGTTCTCTGAAACTTTGGCAAAACTTAAGTTTTATCGCTGTCCTATTTAGGAACAAGTTTTTAGAAAACAGGATTAGGAATTTCCTAGCAATTTTTGCATGGACATATTTCCTATAAAATGTTCGAATCTAGCTGTTTTGACTGTGAATCATGAAAACCAATGTTGTTGCATCCGAATATCTCTTTCAACGTCCTTTCCAGTTGCCCGACCCAGTGACCAGCAGATTACTGTATTTACACACCCGTGCATGTACAAAACACCAGCTCAGGCACTTTTTGCTTGAACGGCGTGTAATCCTGATCGAGGTTTGGCTTTTGAAGGGCACATTGTGTCGTGTGAATGACAATGAAAGGTACAGGATAATTACGCTTCTACACTGCGGTGGTTTTTGTGCATTCAAAGCCCGAAAGGCTCTCTGACATCGTGTGACTGTGCTAGCTTTTGTTTTGGTGTTAAATGTTTAGGGATAGAGGAAAAAGATTCTCAAACAAAGCTGTTCGGTTCAATTAAAAGAGGAAATATCTCTTCCTGAATGAGGGATCCATTGAAACAAAGAGTGTTAAATTGATGGTGCCACAATAAAACTATTAGCAGGGGAGTAGACAGATGCTGATGTGCCGGTCCCCTTTCCAGGGATTATTATTTATTTACACTTCTCAATCACAGCCTCCCAGATGCCACCCGGACTCCAATGCGGAGTGTGTGCTGGGGGAGGGGTGTGTGTGTGTGTGTGTTTATGGTATGGATATAACCAGGGGTGTTGTGGCTCAGCTTTGGCAGTGTGTGCCCCTGATATGACACCTGGACAAACACTATTGGTGTCGAATCCAAGGACTGATTTCCAGCTCGTGGAGAAACCCATTATTGATTTGTGCTGTTTATTCCAGAGGCACTTTAATCGCGGCAGGCCTACTGTACATGCCCACATCTGTCGCAAATTGCTCCTCTTGGAGGCTTTTCTTTTTCTTTTTTCTTCTGCATGTATCCGCCGAAGGCAGACTTTTTGAAATGTCTTATGCATTTAGATCTGGATGCACTCAGAAATGTCTGATAATGTACCGTTAGTCCATCCATGGTGATTATCACAAGATAAACTGATGATGTCACCCTGAAGGTTTTTTTTTTTTGTGATAATGAGCCATTGATTGGATGTA
>NC_142780.1:35180200-35217700 GCF_988280905.1 Pimephales promelas
GACTAGATTGAAGACAGCTCAATATACACCAGAAGAAGTGAAGGCCTTTCTAAATGAAAGTCCACTCTTGGTTTCTGTAGGAGGTTATGTCTGCAATATATCATTTGAACCCATGACAAAAATTATCCATAATATTGGCCTTAACTTCACATTATCTGATATGAGTCATGCCTATTTGTAAACAATGCTGGTCTTGTGTTTCACTGAGCAGCAAGTCAGTCTTCACATTTGATAAGATTATAAGCATCTACATGATAAACTCGGTCCCAGAGTTCAACAAGTCAAAAGACTGTTTTCACATTCTCTCAGATATAAAGTGTCGAGACTCTGGGTTTATGTGCTATACTGGGACCAGCCACCGGGGGGTGATCGAGACTCAGGGTTTATGAGCTATACTGGGACCAGCCACCGGGGGGTGATCAAGACTCAGGGTTTATGAGCTATACTGGGACCAGCCACTGGGGGACGATCGAGACTCAGGGTTTATGAGCTATACTGGGACCAGCCACCGGGGGGTGATCAAGACTCAGTGTTTATGAGCTATACTGGTACCAGCCACTGGGGGACGATCGAGACTCAGGGTTTATGAGCTATACTGGGACCAGCCACCGGGGGGTGATCAAGACTCAGGGTTTATGAGCTATACTGGGACCAGCCACCAGGGGGGGGGATTAACACTCTGGGTTAATGAGCTATACTGGGCCAGCCACCGGGGGGTGATTGAGACTCTGGGTTCATGAGCTATACTGGGACCAGCCACCGGGGGGTGATTGAGACTCTGGGTTTATGAGCTATACTGGGACCAGCCACCGGGGGGTGATTGAGACTCTGGGTTTATGAGCTATACTGGGACCAGCCACCAGGGGGGGGATTAACACTCTGGGTTAATGAGCTATACTGGTACCAGCCACCGGGGGGTGATCGAGACTCTGGGTTTATGTGCTATACTGGGCCAGCCACCAGGGGGTGATTGAGATTCTGGGTTTATGTGCTATACTGGTACCAGCCACCGGGGGGTGATCGAGACTCTGGGTTTATGTGCTATACTGGTACCAGCCACCGGGGGGTGATCGAGACTCTGGGTTTATGTGCTATACTGGTACCAGCCACCGGGGGGTGATCGAGACTCTGGGTTTATGAGCTATACTGGAACCAGCCACCGGGGGGTGATCAAGACTCTGGGTTTATGGGCTATACTGGGACCAGCCACCGGGGGGTGATCAAGACTCTGGGTTAATGAGCTATACTGGGACCAGCCACCGGGGGGTGATCAAGACTCTGGGTTTATGAGCTATACTGGGACCAGCCACCAGGGGGGGGATTGAGACTCTGGGTTAATGAGCTATACTGGTACCAGCCACCGGGGGGTGATTGAGATTCTGGGTTTATGTGCTATACTGGTACCAGCCACCGGGGGGTGATCAAGACTCTGGGTTAATGAGCTATACTGGGCCAGCCACCGGGGGGTGATTGAGATTCTGGGTTTATGTGCTATACTGGTACCAGCCACCGGGGGGTGATCAAGACTCTGGGTTTATGAGCTATACTGGTACCAGCCACTGGGGGGGGGGGGATTGAGACTCTGGGTTAATGAGCTATACTGGTACCAGCCACTGGGGGGTGATCAAGACTCTGGGTTTATGAGCTATACTGGGACCAGCCACCGGGGGGTGATCAAGACTCTGGGTTTATGAGCTATACTGGTACCAGCCACTGGGGGGTGATCAAGACTCTGGGTTTATGAGCTATACTGGTACCAGCCACTGGGGGGGGGGGGATTGAGACTCTGGGTTAATGAGCTATACTGGGACCAGACACCGGGGGGTGATCGAGACTCTGGGTTTATGAGCTATACTGGTACCAGCCACTGGGGGGTGATCAAGACTCTGGGTTTATGAGCTATACTGGGACCAGCCACCGGGGGGTGATTGAGATTCTGGGTTTATGTGCTATACTGGTACCAGCCACCGGGGGGTGATCAAGACTCTGGGTTTAAAATATCGAGCGCTATATTAAACTTTTTTACAGACAATGGTACACCGTCGATAAATACCGATACCGTTTTATCGCCCAGCCCTACAATGGATTAAATCCCCAATGAATGTAAAAAAAAAAAACACTTGGACGGGCACTAATGCACTCAAGATTAAAGTATATCATATGTTCAAAGTATAAACAAAACTAAAATAACACTATGTGAATAGTGTGTTAAATAGAAGAATAATTTTAATGTAAATTGTAAACCTTGAAATCTGACTACTTTCACAATTCGATCAAGTCATGAAGCATATTCAGACAGATGGGGAATTTAGTTTGGCTGGAGTTGCAGTGTGTCTAAAATAGAAAGTCCATCATCTGAAGGTGCTTGCTTGCTTAAACGGCTTTATTGATATCCTGGGGGTCTCGGATTTCAGGATGCGGATTCTGTTCTTTGTCTTGCAGTTAAAGTCAGCAACATGAGAAGAAAGCTTCTTGTTATATATAACGGATCTGAGTTTACTGACATTGGTCAGCTGACTATGTCTTTCTCTGACACGGCTTCTCATTGTTATGGTAATGTTATAGATACTAATTGCTGTTTTGCATGCAAATAAATTGATCGAATTGTAGAGTTTAGAGCATGTGTGTGAATGACACTGCAGTTATATTGAAAAAAAAAATCTGTACATGTAAACAATTTGTGCTGCTGTAAATCATATTTTGCAGTATCATAACTACAAAATAGCAGGATTCTTTAATACACATTAGAGCCCGACCGATAAAGGATTTTGAAGACCGATACCGATACACAGTGGTGGAGGAAGTACTGAATCTCAGTACTTAAGTAAAAGTACAAATACCCAGATAAATATTTACTTTATTAAAAGTAGAAGTAACACAATGACAACCATACTTAAGTAAAAAGTAAAAAGTACTTTATTTTAAATAAGTATTAAAAGTAAAAGTACTTGCATAACAATTTATTATCTTAATGTCTATTTTCTAATGATTAATAAAACATTTAATTCTAACTCATTCAACCTAATAGCCTACTCCTATAATGATGTTCAATAATGATGGAAAAAAATGTCACCATTTCTGAAACAAGCTTGCAATTAGGCAATGTCATGCTTATCCTTACTATATGTTAATAACTATGTTTGGCAGTAAACGCGATTCATTTATGGTGTAATTCTGAACCTCTTGGCTTGCCATAATCCTAACCAAACCAAACATATATTACACACGGTGTGTTTCCTATGCACGTAAAAACAAATTTTCGCGTATGAGTTGCATGATAAACGCACTGCGTGTGAGACGCATTTAGTGTGACCGGGTTGATATACTGTATCTATGGCAACCAAACGTCACTGGTGAGACAAACGTGCAGCGAACGGACGGTCAGATTACGGTTTGGCGGGGGAAAAACTGATCAGAAAATGTAACGAAAATGTAACAGAAGTTGTAGAAATGGAGTAGAAAGTATAATAATTGCTGCAAAATGTAACGAAGTAAAAGTAAAAAGTATGCATTATTTATTCTACTTAAGTAAAGTAAAGATACGTGAAAAATGTACTTAAGTAAAGTAACGAAGTATTTGTACTTCGTTACATTCCACCACTGCCGATACAAATATTTTTGGGTTTTACAATCCGATATATCGGCCGATATTTCATTTATTTATTTTAAACTGGACATGATAGTCACAAATTTTGTCATGCTTATTTGTGTTAAGAGAACTGATGGGGTTGTTCTTTTAATCGTTATTCAAGCAATGTATGTATCGTGACCAACTCAACGAGTGTTGCCGACAGGAACGGTGTAGAGTGCCCTCTGGTGGACAAACTATACAACTCCAACACTCATGACATGGTTCAAGCGTGTTTCGTCCGTTTTTATTTTATTCTTGAAATATTCATTTATCGACCAATATAACTGCCGATACCGATAGTTAGGAAAAATGCCTAATATCGGCCGATAATATCGGTCTGCCGACATATCGGTCTGGCTCTAATACACATGTACGATTTATCTGAATATTTAAAAAAAAAAAAAAAACACTGACTGACAATTTATAATGCTTGTAGCTCAACAGACAAGATAAATGTCATTTATTATATGCCAAAATGGCTCGAAGCATTTTCAGTTCAAAACTTTTTACTAGTTTCTTCACACACACACACACACACACACACCATATGCCGTTTATGAATGCTGTAATAATTGTATATGAAATTAGAGTGGATTACATAAAAGCTTTCTCAATGAGCTTAGAAACATTGGGCTTTATATGAAATAATGCCCTACATATGAGAAACTGTAATGAAATATAACTCATTACAAGCAAAATTTTCACCAAAAAAAAAAAAAAAAGTCCCTTCCACAGATTAGTGTTTAAAGGAAAGTTTCGGTATCATGACGCCACAAGACCTGCTTTGGCGTCTGTAATATTCAGAGAAGTAAATCCCTTACATGACTAAATAAGAGTAAATATGTTCAGTTGTGATTATTGTTATAATTGCACAGCTTAAGTACATGCAATGCATTTCTATGTCTGAAATGCGATCTTGCACAGTAGCTCATGGTCTTCTCTATCAGTATATCTGCGGGTCAGATGCTTCTCTTTATCAGTGAAATGACTAACGCAACCGTAGCCCACCTGTGAACAGCAGTGGATTACACAACACAAGATTTACAGCGCTCACGTCAGTCGAGTCCCATCAGCGTCACTGTCCGATAAGCATCATCTGCTAAAGGTAGTCCGACTTGTCAAGTGCTTTTTATTTTTGACACTAGAAATGCCTCGCCTGGTGGTGTGTGTGTGTGTGTGTGTGTGTGATCATGCATATGGACGCCTGCGCGTGCAGCTGAACGTCTCGTCTTGCTGAGTTGTCTGCCCCTGCTCCCAGCACAATGAAATTACATGTTTGTGATCTTCATCTCACAGACGTATTCAAGGCCCATTTATTTGGAATTGCTTTTAGTGTAATCCAATAAAGACATTTTTTCATTTATTTCCATGGTGAAATTTCTGCTGAGGCGATGTGGGCCAGCATTTCCTTCATTAGCAGTAATAATAACAGTAATAGCAATAACCACATTAAAGGCAATTATTACACTGATCCTCATCATCATCAACATCAATAATGTCAGAGTGTACAGCACACTGGGCATTAGTCATTTATGGAGAGGATTGAATCAGTGGAAGATTATGGAAGGGGGTTAATCGACAAAACACGAGATATTAGAGGCCTTCGTTCTGCGCTTCATGAATACAGTAGAGCGGATCTTATCACAATAGGAAGGATTTTATACCATGTTAACGATATGCATCACATTATTTTTACTGGAAATTGGACTCAAAATGTTCCTCAAAACGAAATAATTGAATTCCTTTTTTGGGTTATCCACTGAATTCTTCTTTTTTTATTTTCCATCAAGGTGCAACTTGATGGTGAACCTATTCATAAGTTTGACATCGGTGCAAAAACAGCCTCTCATATATGAAACAATTTGAAAAACATTCTAAACTCTAAAAAGTTATAACTTTTCAGAGTTTAGAATGTTTTCAAATTGTTTTTCAACACTGATGATAATCATAAATGTTTCTTGAGCATCAGATCATCATATTAGAGTGATTTCTGAAGGATCATGTGACACTGAAGACTGGAGTAATGATGATAAATTCAGCACTGAAATAACATTTATTTTAAAATATGTACTTATAAACAAAAAATATATATTTTTTGTGTTAGATGTTATTAATTGTTTTGACAGCCCTATAAATATTGCAATTTGAAATTGTAATATTTATAGGGCTGTCAAATCGATTAATCGCGTCTAACACAAAGTTTGTTTATATTCTTTGTTTGTAAGTTTGTATTTTTGTTTGTTTGTTTGTTGATATATATATAAATACAAACTTGTGTGTTAGATGTGATTAATCACATTTAATTGACTTGACAGCACAAAATATTTCACAGTTGCTGTTTTTACTATATTGTTGTTGTATTTATTTTGTCAATACTGTAAAAAACTTATTTTGTCAATACTGTAAAAAAAATATTGCAGTTTAACTTAAAGTAAGTAGCCTGGTTGCCTTAAAATTTTAAGTTGATTGAACTGGAAAAAGTGAGTTAATACAATGAAGGAGATTAATTTAATCATCAGAAACTCAAAATAATAAGTTATCTCAACTAAATAAATTATTTAAGTTGATCAAAGAAAAAATGTTGTGATGACAAATCTTGAAAATATTTTTTTACAGTGCATAAGAGAATCCCAAACTTTCAGAAGTGAGCCTTTTCTGAAATCATTGTAAAAGCGCGTGGACCAACACTGCACCTGTATATTTATGTGCTCGTAAAGTGGGTAACACAGGCCTTTCTTCTTCTGTTCTCCCAGCCCAGGCGTTGTGTCGAATATCAGGAGTGAGATAACAACAACAACAGCGAAGGTAACCGGGGCAGAGGCCGAAACAAGACTAAAGGGAGAGAACATCACACACACACACACACACACACAGAGTCTCCGAGGCTTTCAGAACGATCGTTAGAGCAGAAAACTCTGGGAAAAAATAAATATTTGAATATTCTCAGGCGCTTCTAAACCAGCTTAAATTGGATCATTTTATTGTGCCGCTCCACCCTGCCAAAATGCCAAGAGAGTGTGGGTCTTGGCGAAGGCCGGCACTCGTGAATCTTCCCCGCGGCCCGCGCCCCCCCACCCCTCGCACTATCTGCTGACACAGAGTCTTGCCCCGGGACACCCGCTCTCCGCCTGGCCAGCCCTCCTGCTGGGAGGAGATGCTGGAGAGCTGGAGGCGTCCCAGTGCACAACTGGCCAGCAGGACACTGTGTGTGTGTGTGACGTCTCGTCTGAACCGTATGCGTGATGCACCGAGCGCTCTTTCAAGTACATAAAGTTTTATTTGCTCAATCATTTTCTAAATGCATTTTGTCAGATTGAGATCACTCTTTGTTGGGAGTGAAACTTGCATGCAATAATAAATTTCTTTCTTTTGCTAAACACAAAGGAAGATTTTTATTATTAATAATTAGGGCTGTCAAACAATCACAATTAATCGCATCCAAAATAAAAGTTTGTGATTACATACAGTAATATATGTGGGTGCACCATGTATAATTATTTTATATATATAAATACACACACATGCTTGTATATATTTAAGAAATATTTTCATGTATATACTGTAGATTTATATATAATTTATAATAGTATAAAAGTATTTTATAATAAATAATTAAATTAAAATAATATAATTTTTTTTCTTAAATATAGATGCATGTGTGTGTATTATATATATATATATATATATATATATATATATAAAATAATTATACACAGTGCACCCACATATATTATGTAAAAACAAATTTTTTTTGATGCAATTAATCGTTTGACAGCCCTATTATTAATATTTATTTTTAAATAAAATAAGTTTGATTTGCTCTAAATATTTTTCTAAATGCATTTCGTCAGATTGATATCACTCTAAAAACTTGCATGCAATAAATGCCCCCAATAAATCAATGAACACACATCATACATGTTTGAATTCCATTCAGTTGAATTCAAGGGATCGTTCACCCAAAAAATTTAATAATTTACTCAAACTTGTATAAATTTCTTTCTTTTGCTAAACACAAAGGAAGATTATTATTATTATTATTTATATTTATTTTTTAAATAAATTAAGTTTGATTTCGCTCTAAATATTTTTCTAAATGCATTTAATCATATATATATATTTAAATGAATATATATATATATTCATTTAAAACATTTACAAGCTGTAATATTGCAGATGTTTAAATAAATGACTCATAATATTTATTTAATAAATATTATTAATTTATATAAATAAATTATTTTCAATCATTCAAACCAAAAGCTGAGCAACTTTGAGGATTGATTTATTGCATTTATTGCATGCAAATATTTCAAGTATTGTTTGAATTCATTTAAATTAAAGGGATCGTTCACCCAAAAAGTCTAATTTACTCACCCTCAAGTTGTTCCAACCCTGTATGCATTTGTTTCTGCTGAACGCAAAGCAAGATATTTTGAAGAATGTTTATAACCAGACAGTTTCTGGACCCCATTGACTTTCATAGTATTTTTTTTTTCTTATATGGAAGTAAATGGGGTCCAGAAACCACACTTTAGTTTAGGCTCCAGTTCTCTAGTCTATCGCAAGCTGGTTAAGGTTAGGTATCTGGTCGGATTAATGGATGTAGAATATGGTCATGCAGAATAAGGCATTAATACGTGCTTTATAAATTTAATAAACAGCCAATATCCTAGTAATATGCATGCTAATAACAAACTAGCCCAGTTGATAGTGAAAATTGGACCCTAAAGTGTTACCAAACATTCTTCAAAATATATATATATGTATATGTATAAGTAATGACGATGAAATACCGGAAAGATTATGGCAAAGACCAACATGCATTTGGTCAGAATGTCTATAAGGGAAAAACTGGGAATATAGTTTCAGGTTGTGTTTTAAAAAGAAAAAAATGAATCATAGTTGCAAACGTTTTTTTCAGGCTGATTTATTTTTTAAAATAGATTTATGTTCTTATGTAACCTGAATGAACCTGAACCTCAAGTTTTTAAGTATCTAATTAGCATGTTATTTTGTTTGCTAAATATACCAAAAAGTATATTTATACCTTAGCACCTAGTTTGACAACCCTAGGCATTAATCAGAATAATTACTCCTTTTAAAAAGGTTTTTAAAAAGTTGTCGTCTTCTTTTTTTTTATTGTATGGCTTTTTTTTTTTTTTTTTTTTTTTGAATGCATGACTTTCTAAACTACCCTGGAAGTTTAAGACTCTTTGTTTTAAAGGTGATTTGCATGTATTGACGTCACGGTCACAAATCAGTCATTGTCACTGGTGTCCAACAATCCGTAAAACTTCTGAAATTCACAATACGTCATTAAGACATCCGATTACTCAAAAATAACAATGACACATTGCTACTTTTTGTAGATCGTTACAAAAATTGTAACTTTATATTATTAAATCAAGACTAGATTTGGCTGATTATATCCAGTTATTGTCATTTCGTGTTACCTTGCTTTGCTTTTAATCGCATGTTCGTATCATATATCCTGAAGTACTTCTCTATTTTTCTCACCATAATTGGCTCATTACATTTCTGTTAATTAGCCAATAAAATAAAAAAGCCTAATGTTTTTACAGCACCTTTTGTAGAACTTTTTTATTTGAATTTTTTTTTTTTTTTTACTCCCAATTAGATTTTTGTAGCACATGCACTTTCCATAATACAGCTTTGAACGACAGTGACCTTTTCTACGTTTCATGCTTTCTTGCCTACGAACTGGAGGAATATTGCATTTGAGCGTTTCTTTCTTTCCGGCTTTGTTGTATGAAACGCATCACATTCCACTGCCTCCCAATTTCCAGTCTCTTTGTACGTGTCATCCGCGGCGTTCTTCCCTCATGTTTAACTGTGAGAAAGTTCTAAGAGTCAGTTTGTTTGTAAAATAAGGCAATTTAAACGAGCAGCTGGCACCAGAGATCAGCGTCTAACAACACTTTTTCTGCTTCCTCCCTGATGCGGTGCAGATCGATGTCTAGACATACATCTGTTGGTGTGCCCCGCTACTCTTCATGGAACGGTGCATTGAGAGGCATGCATTGAGAATGTGTGCGTCTGCTCTGTTTGCACAGACTTATTTAAAAAGAGCCAGATCCGATGAATGACAAATCAACAATCTGTTCGGTTCAGCGTTCCCTCGTATTGGTCCACGGATACCTTCTCAGGTGCCCTTTCTAGAAGAGTTAAAGGAGTAGATCACTTTAAAAAAAACTTTTGCTGATAATTTACTCACCCCCATGTCATCCAAGATGTCCATGTCTTTCTTTCTTCAGTTGAAAAGAAATGAAGGTTTTTGATGAAAACATTCCAGGATTTTTCTCCATATAATGGACTTCAATGGGGTCCAAACGGTTCAAGGTCCAAATGAGAGTTTCAGTGCAGCTTTAAACGACACCAGACGATAAATAAGGGTCTTATCTAGTGAAACGATCGATCATTTCAAAATTAAATAAAAGTTTGTTGAATGAACCAAAAGATTTGTTCATTTTGATGAACAGAAGAGTCACGAACGAGCATCACAGAACAGAGCAAGGCGAGCATTTGTGCTTATAAAACTTAATCTTTGCTATTTATTTATTAAATGACCACTCTTTCACTTGATAAGACCCTTATTCATCGTCTGGTGTCGTTTAAAGCCCTTTGAAGCTGCGCTGAAACTCTCATTTGGACCTTGAACCGTTTGGACCCCATTGAAGTCCATTATATGAATGTTTTCATCAAAAACCTTAATTTCTTTTCGACTGAAGAAAGAAAGACATGGACATCTTGGATGACACAGGGGTGAGTAAATTTTCAGCTAAAGTTTTTTAAAAAGTGAACTACTCCTTTAATTCGACTATCTGTCATTTGCTGATCTTTTGAATAATATGTATGACTTTTGTCATTGGCTAATGTTGGATAGTTTGATATAGGTACTGCTGATTTAGTGACCGCTACGGATCTGTGCATTTCAGAGGAATCTTGTAAGATGTGGATGCATAAAGTATTTTACATCGTTCTATTGAAACAAAACAGATGCATTAAAGTGTCTGGTTTTCAGATGATTCTGCACTGCTTAAAATGCAGAGGCGTGCATCATTTCTTTTAGCTTCCCTGGCACCCCATCTGCAATTCTTAAAGTGTTTAAATTTGACATACCCAAATCATTTTGTTGAAAGTGATGCACAGCACTCGAGTGGCCAATTTGTAAAGCCGCTAACTTTCCTCTGACTTTGTGCTTCTGAATCCCATCACTGTGTGAGTGCAGGAACGCAGCTATTGTTTGAGATTGATCAGTCCTTGGCCCAGTTCTGTAGGCTTTGTAGGGGCCTTTCGCTATTCAGCATCCTTCGACGGAGCTATGTGTGACGCAGTCGTAGATCCCCCCCCAATTCAACTTGTGACCACATTTCCTTACTTTAGATTGACCCCGCTGATCCTCCTTTGTGCTGGAGTGAAGATTAGGGAGCGAGCACGTCGGGCTGAAGGCCTGCCAGAGGCTCGGCAAGCCTTATTCCTGCTTGAAACCTCCCTTCTGCAACATTCCCAGTTCCGGCCCATGCCAGTCTATATGACTTATGGAGTTTGGGCCTTATACTGCCAATCCCACTTAGAGTGCATTTTTCTGATAAACAAAAGCACATTCAAGCTTTAGCTTCTCATTTCACACTGTGTGCTTTGGCTCGGGGCAATGCTTTCCTGGAGCCCTTGGCCTACAGTCCAAAGAATGGCTCCAGTTGGCTTTCCTTAAAAAAAAAAAAAGAAAAAAAAAGAGAAAAAGCAGCCACATGTGGAGGATTAGACTCCATCTTTCATCCTCCACGCTCTCTACTCGCCCTCTTCTACCCAAGCCCACCGGCTCCCCCTCAGCGCCTAAACTCACGGACACACACGTGTATCAAACTTACCTCAGCAGCTTCGGTCCAGCTCATCTGCGAAGCAAGAACTTCTTTGGCAGACGTCTATTTAGGGCACTTGCGAAACAGAATTTGCATTATCGCTAGCGCGTGTCCTGGTCTGTCCTGGCCAAATTCACAGCTTGTAAGTTCCTAAGAAAGTTTCTCCTTTTGTTTCCGCTCACCGCCCACTGGCCTTTGTGTGGATGCAGCCGTTTGCAATCGGTTGTTGTGTGTGAATAGTTGTTAAGCGCACTATATTACGCATATGGTGCCTCAAACTTGATAGTTGCACTTAACATATTCCATATTTTACTTGAGAAACATGCACCAGATGGAATGATAGAGCAGTGCATGACAAACATGACTCTTAATACACCCACTATTAAAAACGCCGTGCCTCCGATCAGACAATAGGCAGCCCTATGCGAACCCTTTGTCTTCAACTCGACAGGAATATCAGAGCGGTTATTAGAGGAGGATGTGAAATGATAGCTGTGTTGCAGGTTGACCCCCGAGGGCATGGGCTGTCTCTGGGAACAGATGTGCCACCCACTCGCAACAGTTGTACTCTTCCCACAATGCCCTGGTGGGAGTAACTTGGGCTAGGAGAGGACAAGATAATGCTGTGTGTGTGTAAACTGCATCGGTGTTTGCGTTTGTGACCGGGGCGCATCTTGGGAAAGGTGTCGAAGGTCGGAGACTTTTCAAGGTAATCGCAGGCCGATTGGGAAGATAAATGGTGTCCCTTTTTGGAAGCAATAGTGCATTTGTTTTTTATAGGAGTGGGAATCTTTTGGGTCACGATTAGATTTAAAATAAATTCTCGATTTGAATCAAATTTCAATTCGATTATATGCATGCATTTAAAATCTATAATCAAATCTACATTGCTTCACCGTTTGTGATTAGGATTTGGGCGCATTTTGGGAAAGGTGTCTAAGGTCGGAGACTTTTCAAGGTAATCGCAGGCCGATTGGGAAGATAAATGGTGCCCCTTTTTGGAAGTAATAGTGCATTTGTTTTTTATAGCGGTGAGAATCTTTTGGGTCACGATTAGATTTAAAATCAATTCTCGATTTGAATCAAAGTTCAATTCCGATATATGGATGCATTTAATATCTATGAACAAATCTACATTGCTTCACCGTTTGTGATCGGGACTGGGGCGCATCTTGGAAAGGTGTCGAAGGTCGGAGACTTTTCAAGGTAATCGCAGGCCGATTGGGAACACAAATGGTGCCCCTTTTTGGAAGTAATAGTGCATTTGTTTTTTATAGGAGTGGGAATCTTTTGGGTCACGATTAGATTTAAAATCAATTCTCGATTTGAAGTTAAGTTCAATTCGATATATGCATGTATTTAAAATCTATGATCAAATCCACATTGCTTCTCCGTTTGCGTTTGTGACCGGGGTGCATCTTGGGAAAGGTGTTGAAGTTCGGAGATTTTCAAGGTAATCACAGGCCGATTGGGAAGATAAATGGTGTCCCTTTTTGGAACTAATAGTGCATTTGTTTTTCATAGCGGTGGGAATCTTTTGGGTCACGATTAGATTTAAAATCAATTCTCAATTTGAATCCAATTTCACTTCGATATATGCATGTATTTAAAATCTATGATCAAATCCACATTGCTTCACCCTTTGCATTTGTGACCGGGGTGCATCTTGGGAAAGGTGTTGAAGTTCGGAGATTTTCAAGGTAATCACAGGCCGATTGGGAAGATAAATGGTGTCCCTTTTTGGAAGCAATAGTGCATTTGTTTTTTATAGCGGTGGGAATCTTTTGGGTCACGATTAGATTTAAAATCAATTCTCAATTTGAATCAAATTTCAATTCGATATATGCATGCATTTAAAATCTGATCAAATCTACATTGCTTTACCGTTTGCGTTTGTGACCGGGGTGCATCTTGGGAAAGGTGTCGAAGGTCGGAGATTTTTCAAGGTAATCGCAAGCCGATTGGGAAGATAAATGGTGTCCCTTTTTGGAAGTAATAGTGCATTTGTTTTTTATAGGAGTGGGAATCTTTTGGGTCACGATTAGATTTAAAATCAATTCTCGATTTGAATCAAAGTTCAATTCCGATATATGGATGCATTTAATATCTATGAACAAATCTACATTGCTTCACCGTTTGTGATCGGGACTGGGGCGCATCTTGGAAAGGTGTCGAAGGTCGGAGATTTTTCAAGGTAATCGCAGGCCGATTGGGAAGATAAATGGTGTCCCTTTTTGGAAGTAATAGTGCATTTGTTTTTTATAGCGGTGGGAATCTTTTGGGTCACGATTAGATTTAAAATCAATTCTCAATTTGAATCAAATTTCAATTCGATATATGCATGCATTTAAAATCTGATCAAATCTACATTGCTTTGCCATTTGTGATTGGGTCTGGGGAAAGATGTCGAAAGTCGGAGGCTTCCCACCAGGTCAAAACTTTGGGTTAATTACAGGGAATGGTGCAAGTAAAAGTGCATTTTTAAGCACACAGAAATGACCGTTAATGTAGTCGGAAGCGACTCACCAAAGGCCAATCTCGAGACTAAGACGTTTCATTCCCGCGTCATTAAATTGGATGCACTGGGTGACAGCTTGACTCTTGGGGAACATGGCCAGACTGATGAAATGAGATCATAAGCGAGATAAGCGTTGTGAGTGCAGGGACTAAGTGGAATGAACGCTGTTGACACATGAACTGAGCAGTTGCACACGACTTTGTGCGGAAATTCGTGTGTCAATACAGTCGCTCATTTTCTCTGATCCCTTCCCACAGTCCCACACCCCACCGGCTTGCCTCTGTACGCCAGCGACTGGGAGTGGATTATTGGAGTCTTTGGGTTCGCAATCACCTATTTTGCAATCAACTTCCTCGTGCCTTCCTTTTATTTCCAGGTGTATTGTTTTTGATCCGAGGTGCTTATTCGCTGTGTTGTGGCAGCGAGCAGTTAATTGTGTTTTATTGTCCGGGTGTTTTGCCAAAACCCAGCAGGTTGTCTGTAGATAATCACAAACTTCCACTCACGACTACAAAAAAAATGACTTATTAAGAGTTTCATCCATAAACTTGGTGTGGGGTTTTGCCACTTGCTAAGGAATCTCATATAAAATTCGCTTTAATTCGTCCAGCTCATCATCAGTGTTTAAGGTGGATGCGTCACGTCACGTCCTCTGTGACCATTTCCAAGCAAGGCGAACAGAAGGGACCACATTGATCAGCTTCGCCTTCCTCCCCCTGCTTATTTATTTAATCTTTTCAGAGCTAGATTTGTAGATTCATTCAAGCTCTCGAGATCCTGTGTGTGTTATTCCCAGAGGGCAGAAATTAATTCCTCCTCCTTGTCGTCGTCCTCCTCCTCTCTTTCAGCAGTAAGGTGCAGTGGGCTCTCTTTCTCTTCCCTCCGAGAGAATGCCGAAGAGGAGGAACCAGTCCTGAGGGAATCTTGTCTATATAGTTTAATCCGCTGCTATGTTGAATGGTTCATAGGGAATAAAAGACAAAGCTTTTGTTTATGATTCTAATATTAGCCTCTTGGCATTTCTTATATAAATGAGAGCCTGCCCTACGGCAGCACTATTGATTTCCCACATCCACAAAAGTCAGCCTCCGTCCTTGCAAAATAAGGCTCAAGAGATTACTGGAAAATAAAAAGCGAGCTGAATTTCTGTTATTTTTGTCAGATTGACCGCTAATATGAATAATTCAGGTTGCATCACCGCTTTGTGGACTTTGGTTTGCTAAGAAGAGCAAGTCTTCCCATATTAGTTAATGACGAGGTCGTAGACCCTAAAGAACAAACGTTTAGAGCCTTTGCACATTTGCTTTATTAACGCTTCTGTCGGGTATACGTTTTTTTTTCTTGTTTTTCGAACTAAATTTATTTAAATCCTCGTCGTACAGACACATCGACGCGTAATCCTGGGGTTCGTTTCCCATTTTAGGCTCGCAAATGACCGTATTAAGGTAATAAACAGCAGAACTTTGTCTACATTAGAATCATTAAAAAACATATTAATCGTAATGCAGATTTGCATTTCAGAAAACCAAGGACAAAGGCTCCCCGGCTCTTTTATTTTGAGGAAGCGCTTGGCAAATCAGCGACAGGTCTTGGAACGAAAGAACGACAGGAAAAGATAGAACCGTAATCCCAATCAATGCACTTCATAAAGCACCTTCCTCCTAAAATGTGTGACTAATGTGCGCAAATCTCCGGGTTTAAAAGCTGTCAGTGGAGATGGCTGGAGTTGTTGCTTTGCCATTCATCTCCCCAACGTAATAAACCGACTCGTTTGTTTGTTCTGTTTGCTTTCTTCCTTTCGTTTTGTCTTTCGTCTGAGCAAATGTACCTTGAGGTCTTGTGTAGGGTTTCCCTTTTCAAGCTGAGCTTCGACAAGCCTGCGTGCTTCGTGCTTCCGTAATGACATTAAACAGGAACATTTAAAGGGCTTTCGGCGAGAGCCGCATTGTCTGCTCTGAAGGCTTCCAGAAAGGGCTTTTATTATGTTGTGGATTTAATGCCAGTGTGTGTTACCTGATAACATTAAAGCAGAGACGAACGAAGCGGGAATATTCCCACGCTGGCAGAGCTTCAAGAATATTGACCACCAACAGGATTTCAGCTGATGCTGGGCATGTATATTCATGGGCCCGGAGTTATATCTGGGGAGGTTTAATTCATTAGCCTGTTAACTGTCACCCCCCCTTTTTTGAATAGACATGAAAATGCACATTTCGAACTTAAATGGTTGTAATTCAAGAATGCTTTGGAATATAGACATATGATTGGTCTTGTTTTAAAGAAGACATTTGGCAGATTTTTGTAGAAGTGAAATAAATTAAGAAAGTGAAACAGAAAAAAAAGTTATAGAAGTTTGAGTTTATGGAAATGTACAATGTAAAAATATTAATTATTCATATTTTGCATAAAATATATATTTTCAAAACCTGGGCTACTCTAAAATGTCAGAAAGATAAAAGCCAAAAATCTGAACAAGTTGTGTTTCAAATTTTAGGTTGATATCTCAAAAAATGAGCTTTCAGTGAGATTTTGTTTGAGCGCAGTACCAAACTTTTTCACTAGGGCACAATCAGACTCCATTACTGCCCATATAAGGGCGCCTGCTTTTCCATTCATGTTTTGAATGATATGAACCATTATTTTCACAATTTTCATACAATTTCTGAAGTAGAGATCCTATTCAGAAGTAGCATGGGAAGTTTGGCAGATTTTGATATGAATTGAACCTCTAAGAAACACATACAAAGAACACGCATGAAAGTCATAGCTAGCTGCCACGTCACAAATGGTGAATTTATTATTTTTTTCTTGATATTTCAAACTTTTCAGACCTTTTTTTTCCAAAATAATTGAATGGATTCTATCTTTTGAACATTTGGCATGAAAACAAACTGAGGTATCTACCATTTTTTCATGATTTTTCATGTTTACTGCTATTTTAAAATAAAGGTCTGAACACGCCTTATGAGTATGAAAATATTCTTGTTTTATATTGATAAATTATGGCTCCTCTGTAATATATTTTGAAAATCAGTCACCAAATATGGAAACTAGAGATTGTAAGCTTTCAAATGATATATAGTTTGTCAATATTATTTAAGGTATTTACTAAGATATTATTGTTTTAAAAATATAGTGGCAAACGTCCCACCTGTGGGACGGTGACAGTTAAGTAGCTAGCTTTTGAGTCGCGGGGTTAGTGTGCCGGTTTCGAGCTGGATAAATGTTGTTTGTCGCCGTCTTCCAGATGGATGGATGCGGCGGGCGCTCGTTTTGCTGAGCTCTCCCGGCGATCTTCGAGTTCTGTTGAAACAATGACGCATTAGTGAAGTATTGTGTTCCCCGGGGCGCGTTAAATGCGTCTTGCTTTGTTTTAAAACTCATTTGAGCAGCTCAATCAGGGGACGTCGAATGTGGACTTGTTCAGGTGTGCTTTTGCTTTTTTTTTTTTTGTAAGTAAATTAAACCGATAAAATGAAGTTTACTTCCAGTTGAATTGATGATTCCCGCAAACCTGGGAAAACTAGTCATTTTCACCGACCGGCGTGTTGGAGGTAGAAATAATGACAGTGTTTCAGACTTGTTTGATCATCCCTAGCAAATCTGAATGGTAAATTTATTCCGCAGGTGTTGCACATGGAATAATGTTTTAGCATAATGAGGATAAGATGTTGATGGGGGTACAGTACTCGGATGCTCAGTATTTTAGACACAAAAAGCCCCCTGTCATTGATCCATGCTGAATGCCAACGATATATTCACTCTGAGGTTCTTGTTAACCACCAAAAGTTGCGTTTGTGTTCTTTTGCAGGAGTGAAGATTCATCTGCAGGTTGTATAATTGCAGGCGCTTCTTCTCATTATGGCTGAGGCCTGAAACGCAGGTACGCTTCTTACAGGTCAGACTCAAGTACGTGTTGCATTCTCCGGTTTTCTCCATACTATCCATCCTAGGTGGTATGCAAGATTAAAATAAGTGTGTCCCAAAGCATAGTATGTTGAAAAGAGTATGTCAGAAGTCTACTAATCCATCCAAGTGTGGATGCATGCTCACAATAACAGCTAATATTACCCACAACCCATTGCGCTTTGGTGGAGGAACTACAAACATGAGTTAAAAAGTGTTGAAACTACAAAATGGCGGATATTCGCGGCTGACGGTGAGATAAAGGGTTTGAGTGACTAATAGAAAAATATTTATTTAATGTTATCCGTGTTATATTTCATCTGCAATAACGAACCATTTGGCCTTTAACTTTTAAAGAAGTAGTTCACTTTAAAAAAAACTTTTGCTGATGATTTACTCACCCCCATGTCATCCAAGATGTCCACGTCTTTCTTTCTTCGGTCGAAAAGAAATTAAGGTTTTTGATGAAAACATTCATGTAATGGACTTCAATGGGGTCCAAATGAGAGTTTCAGTGCAGCTTCAAAGGACTTTAAACGACTCCAGACGATGAATAAGGGTCTAATCAAGCGAAACGATCGCTAATTTTTTTAAAAAAAGTTTGTTTTATAAGCGCAAATGCTCGCCTCGCCTTGCTCTGTTCTGTGACGCGCGTTCGTGACTCTCCCGTTCATCAAAATGAACAAATATTTTTTCGTGTCATTTGGTTGATTCAACAAACGAAATGAACAAATTGACTCTTTTGATGAACGACTTCGAACAGGAGCATCACAGAACAGAACAAGGCAAGAATTTGAGCTTATAAAACTTAAACTTTGTTGTTTTTGTTTTTTTTTAAATGAGCGCTCGTTTCACTTGATAAGACCCTCCTTTCATCGTCTGGAGTCGTTTAAAGCCCTTTGAACAGTTTGTAGTTTGCACTGAAACTGTCTTTTGGACAGCATCATGTGGATAAGATTTGATGCTCGTTCATGCTTGCGTACAGTAAAATTTAATTTTATTATAGTGCACTGTATGTTTCACCAGTGACCCTTTTGACCTTTTTTTTCCCTCCTAATACAGGTTGACTGCATGGCATTGATTGCTCACGTGATTATCTTGAAAAAATATTTCCAGATCCGAGCACCCATGAAGAAAAGATGGCAGCATAATGGCTGGAGAACTCTATCGCCCCCTTGAGTCTTGAGGTGAATCACCACCACAGCGTCGCAAACACACATTAAACATACAAAGGGACGGCGTTTGAAATGTTAACCAAGTCTGTATTTTTTACCATGTATTTTTTATTTTTTTTTCCAAATCCTGCGCAACAACGTCACTAATTTGGAGACAAATAACAGGACAATGACATAAACACACAGGCTGCCGGTCCAATCAGGGACTCTCAATTGCTTTTATAGTCTAAACGCATTGCTCATCCAGATGGGGTGCCGAACTCACGTGCGTTTATCTCGCCCATATTACTCTATTATCCTGGTAATATGAAGCAGAGCTAGTAAAGACTCAGGAAACTCTTCACTCGGGTGTAAATTACAGAGGCGCCTGGGGTGTTCTCGACCCTCTCTCGCTGGCACCTCGCCCCGTCTCACGTACGAGACAATGACTATTACCCGACACACCTGGGTTCTGGGCCTCACAATCTTCTTAATATCTTTTAAATCTTCACATAAGGTATGCCTTCCATAGGGCTTACAATACCATTTGCTCTAATAAACTCTTTTGGCAGAGGTGCATGCAAGCTGCTTTCGGCGGCCCCCGGAGAGAAGAGCGAAACGCGGAGGGCGAGGCATCCCCAAATATGAGGATAAATCGCAGGTAATCCTGCAGGACCGGAGCACTGGTAATCAACACTCGTCCAACTGGAAACATTTTACAATTCTTCATCTTAATTTAACTCTTTATCTTTACCTGGTAATTCTTATAGCAGCAGGTGCACTGGTGTTTTGAAAGGGATGCGAGACGGAGAGGGGGGCGATAAGCAAATCAAATTAATGACAATGAGTGTTTGTGGAGAGAAGGCAGGCGGAGAGCTTGTTTGAGCCCATCGTGCGTGCCATGTTAAACACTTCACTCGCCGTGGAGGGGCTAATCCAGTCTCCGACAGCTAGCTGATTATACGAATAAACTACACGCGCTCGCGTCGAGAGATGGGAGCGTCCCTCGTTAACGTTCAAGCTCACTCCAACGAGGAAGTAATTAAGACGCCACCCCCCCCCCCCAAAAAAAAAGATTTTAAGTGTTGTCTAATAGACCGGCTTGAAGGTGTTTATTTTATATTGTCTCGGTGCAGAAGTCATTATGCGGTTGAAGGGGGCTTACGAGGAGCTAAACGCAGCGAGGCGAGTTTGAGGAACGTCTGATGCTCCCGGCTCCACAGTTGCAGAAGCATATGAACTGTCGCTTGTTGTTTTAAATAATAGATTGCCTTCCCTAAATTCATGCCTGATATTTTTGGCAGAGTCGAGAGTCTTTTGGATGGGCAGCATCTGTCAGACTTCGACGCAGGCCAGGAAAACACTCCCCACCCGAGCCGGATGTACAGCACAGTCGTATTGCAGGTGATGCTTCAGCTTTCTGTCGATTTAAAGGAGTAGTTCACTTTTAAAAAAAAAACTTTTGCTGATGATTTATTCACCCCCATGTCATCCAAGATGTCCACGTCTTTTTTTCTTCAGTCGAAAAGAAATTAAGGTTTTTGATGAAAACATTCATATAATGGACGTCAATGGGGACCAAATTAGAGTTTCAGTGCAAACTGCAAACCGTTCGAAGGGCTTTAAATGATTTCAGACGACGAATAACTGAAACGATCGCTCATTTAAAAATACGTTTTATAAGCACAAATGGTCGTGTTCGTGACTCTCCTGTTCGAACTTCGTTTATCCAAAGGAACGAATCTTTTTTCGTGTCATATGGTTCATTTAACGAACCAAATGAACGAGTTGACTCGGGAAAAGAGTTCGAACAGGAGAGTCATGAACGATTTTGATGAAAACATTCATATAATGGACTTCAATGGGGTCCAAATGAGAGTTTCAGTGCTAACTGCAAACTGTTCAAAGGGCTTTAAATGAGTTCCGACGATGAATAAGTGAAACGATCGCTCATTTAAGAATAAATAACAAAGTTTAAGTTTTATAAGCACAAATGGTCGTGTTCATGACTCTCCTGTTTGAACTTGTTTATTAAAATGAACAAATCTTTTTTCGTGTCGTATGGTTCATTTAACGAATTGAAATGAACGAGTTGACTCGGGAAAAGATTTGTTCATTTTGATGAACGAGTTCGAACAGGAGAGTCACGAACGATTTTGATGAAAACATTCATATAATGGACTTCAATGGGGTCCAAATGAGAGTTTCAGTGCTAAACTAGGGCTTTAAATGAGTTCAGACGATGAATAAGTGAAACGATCGCTCATTTAAGAATAAATAACAAAGTTTAAGTTTTATAAGCACAAATGGTCGTGTTCATGACTCTCCTGTTTGAACTTGTTCATTAAAATGAACAAATCTTTTTTCGTGTCATATGGTTCATTTAACGAATTGAAATGAACGAGTTGACTCGGGAAAAGATTTGTTCATTTTGATGAACGAGTTCAAACAGGAGAGTCACGAACGTTTTTGATAAACACTCATATAATGGACTTCAATGGGGTCCAAATGAGAGTTTCAGTGCTAACTGCAAACGGTTCAAAGGGCTTTAAATGATTTCAGACGATGAATAAGTGAAACGATCGCTCATTTAAAAATAAATAACAAAGTTTAAGTTTTATAAGCACAAATGGTCGTGTTCGTGACTCTCCCGTTCGAACTTGTTTATTAAAACGAACAAATCTTTTTTTCGTGTCATTTGGTTCATTTAACGAACGAAATGAACGAGTTGACTCGGGAAAAGATTTGTTCATTTTGATGAACAGGAGAGTCACGAACGTGCATCACAGAACAGAGCAAGGCGAGCGTTTGTGCTTATAAAACTTAAACTTTGTTTGTTTTTTTAAATGGCCGCTCGTTTCGCTTGATTAGACCCTTATTCATCGTCTGGTGTCGTTTAAAGCCCTTTGAAGCTGCACTGAAACTCTCATTTGGACCCCATTGAAGTCCATTACATGAATGTTTTCATCAAAAACCTTAATTTCTTTTCGACTGAAGAAAGAAAGACATGGACATCTTGGATGACATGGGGGTGAGTAAATTACCAGCAAAAGTTTTTTTAAAAAGTGAACTACTCCTTTAAGAAGTTTCAGATTCTTTTTGAGCACTTTTGTCATTGGTCTGCGTTGCAATCGAGGGTTAAGTAGTTTAACAGTGATTACAGTGAAGTGATATTTGATTATTATCTCCTGAAACGGCAACTCCTCCAGCTTTCTGTTCTCTTAACAATAGTTTAATTGTTAGTTTGGACACCCACTCAATAGACGGGCGAAATGAAGAGCAGTAATGGAAAGGAATTATGGGGGGAAATGGCATGAAATGAATACATTTTCAAAAGCACCCGCATCTCTATTTTTTTTTTTTATGAAATATATTTTGATTAGTCAGGAGAGCATCTTTACCGTGATTCATTCAATCAATAACACGTTTGATTTTTAAAAGCACCTTTGCTGAGATCTATTTTGAATGAGTTTTATCATTTTATGACGATCACTTTGTGCTTCTGCTGCAGTGTGAAATGAAGGTTTCTCCATGTGTACCTCTGTTTCCTTATATTATGTTATAATTACAGTTTTGCTTTATTATTTTGTGTATATATATATATATATATATATATATATACATATATATATATATATATATATATATATATATATATATACATATATATATATACATATATATATTAGGGGAGTAACAATGTATTGTGCCACAATGTATCGCAATACAAAAAAATGCAACAATATGTATTGTGGATTGTTTCCCCAAAATAAAAATTACTCTGTGAGAAAAAAAAATAGTTTTAGTGTCAGTACTACAATTAACTGCTATTCATAATCATAATGTTGGTTTTAATGTATAATAATGCAATGGGGAATATTTGTGGGTCCTGATAATGCCAAATGTCTGATTTTACCAGTAAAAGTGGCCAACATTATTTATCTAATCAGTGAAAGAGTTTAAGCATATTCATCTAAAATAATTCCGTTTTTCAGCTTCAGAATCATGAATATTGTTATTCTGGTGTTACCACTGTCCTTGGGTTAAAGGCACCGAGTCCAAACCTATTCAATTAAACCCACAATGTAATATCAAAGTCAGCATTCTAATCAACCGTGCATTTTTTTTTTTCTTAACCTTTTATCATGTGTCTTGGAGTATCGCAATAATATCGTATCGCGAGTTATATCGAATCGTGACATGAGGTTATCGTTACACCCCTGAAAAAAAAATATATATATATATAAAATATATATACTGTATGTAAGCATTAAGGTGATTAGAGTGATTTCTGAAGGATCATGTGACACTGAAGACTGGAGTAATGATGCTGAAAATCACAGCAATAAATTACACTTGACTATAGAAAACAGCTATTTTAAATCGTAATAATATTTCACAATTTTACTGTACTTTTTGATCAAATTACTTGACTTGGTGACTCTTTTAAAAAAACATTTAAAAATGTTGCTGACCCCAAACTTTTGAATAGTAGCGTATGCACGTGATTCATTCTGATCCATTCAATCATGTGTCATCAAATCAGCATTTAAAGATTAGTTCACTTTAAAAAAAAAAACATTTGCTGATAATTTATACACCCCCATGTCATCCAAGATGTCCATGTCTTTCTTTCTTCAGTTGAAAAAAAATTAAGGTTTTTGATGAAAACATTCCAGGATTTTTCTCCTTATAATGGACTTCAATGGGGACCAAACGGTTCAAGCTCCAAATGAGAGTTCCAGTGCAGCTTCAAAGGACTTTAAACGACACCAGATGATGAATAAGAGTCTAATCAAGCGAAACGATCGGCCATTTAATAAATAAATAAAAAAAGTTTAAGTTTTATAAGCACAAATGCTCGCCTTGCTCTGTTCTGTGATGCGTGTTCGTGACTCTCCTGTTCATCAAAATGAACAAATCTTTTTATGAATCATTTGGTTCATTCAACGAACAAAATGAACGAATTGACTAGGAAAAAGATATGTTCATTTTGATGAACGAGTTCGAACAGGAGAGTCACAGAACAGAGCAAGGCGAGGATTTTTAGCTTATAAAACTTAAACTTTATTATTTTTTATTTTTTTTAAATGACCGATCCTTTCGCTTAATAAGACCCTTCATCATCTGGAATCATTTAAAGCCCTTTGAACAGTTTGCACTGAAACTATCAACCGTTTGGACCCCATTGAAGTCCATTCTACGAATGTTTTCATCAAAAACCTTAATTTCTTTTCGACTGAGGAAAGAAAGACATGGACATCTTGGATGACATGGGGGTGAGTAAATTATCAGCAAAAGTTTTTTTTTAAAGTGAACTACTCCTTTAAATGACTGAAGGCGCAATATAAAATTGTGTTGGATATTTTATTGTCAGTATAACGGTGTGGGAAACACTGATGCTTCAGTAAAGGCAGTCTCTCTGGCCAGGGGCAAATGTCCCTCCCCCTTGGCCTCGCTAGGGCCAGAATTCCTCCACGTGTGTGTGTTTGTGTGTGTTTGTGTGTGTTACGCTGGGATTGCTTCAGACAAAGGTGTCTCACTTGCCAGCCGCATCCCCACACCACCTAAAGCGGCACATTTGTTCCCCTTCGCTCGTCCACCAGGGCGGCGCTGAAGTGGCCCTCGGGACACTGGAGAGTGAATAAACATTTTCATGCTTTTTTTGTGTCTTTTCCAAAAAATATTGCGAGCTTCACACACACACACACACACACAACGTGTGGTTTGTGAAATTCTGAAGGCTTGTTTTGGAGAGGCTTGGTGTTAGTACCTGACTCTCTCTCTCTCTCTCTTTTTTCCCCCCTCATCTCCCTTTAAAAATCAGCAAATCCATTCGCTAAACATCTGCACCTCTGTACTGAACAGATAACAACCTGGGCCAGCCCAGCTCTGCAGCGAGTCAAGGCTGATAGGCCCAAATCTCTGGCCTTTTTTTTTTGTTTTTTTGAAAATGCTAATGACGGAGAAACACGTCCCAAGCCAAAAGCGCTCTTGTAGATCTGTCAATTGCTATTTTGACAGATATTTGCTTGTAAGTACACACAACACTTGTTCCCCGTGTCTTATCTGCGGCGCTGCAGAACACTGACCTACATTGCATCAAGCACAATATGATGCACAAACCCGCGCTGCTCAATACCAGTTTTCATTTTCACCTCAAAAAGAGGATGGAGCTCAATGAAATGGCTGAAAATCCAATAAACAGAAGGCATTCTCTCCCGAATAAGAAGTGTCAGTTTTTTTAAAAGAAGAAATCGGTCTCATCTGAGAGCATTTCAATGTCTTATTCGAGGGGTTTTGCATTAGCACTTGCTGGTGACGAGGAAATATTGAACATAAAGCTGCTTGATTTCGCTCTCGCTTGCACTCATGCGCATGTTCGGCAGTGAAAGGAGGAACTGACGGATTTGGACTTGTTTGTCACTTTGCCCATTTGAACTTTAGCCATCAGATTCCCCCCTTTTTTTTAATTGTTTTATCTGTAAATGAACACTCAATGAGGAATAATGTAGACGCATTCAGTAAATTCCATTGAACATTTACTGAAATTGATCCTGATAAATATTTAGGTAGCTACAATAGCATCTTTTTCTTTTTTTTACCAGTTATGATTTTGGACTTTTTCTCCTCATAATTGCACATTTACATCTTTTTCTCATCTATTTTTCATCAGAATTGGAATTTTTTAACATGCATTTGCAACTTCATATCATGCAATTCTGAAATAATAATAATTGTGAGAGTCACAATTACATTTTTTATTCAGTGGCGGAAACGAGCTTCCATACTTTACAAATTCCTAGAGGATTTATTAAATAAATATGATGATATCAATACTAATAAGAGTTAAAAGTTATGTTTTTAACTTAAAAATATGCATTTAGCAAAGTTTTTTTAGAGGCCGTCCATGCATTTGTCATTTTCTGTCTTGTTTTGCCAGTATATTATAATATTTAATTATTTAATACTATGCTCTTTTTTAAAAGGCCATGCAAGAATTATTTTCTGTTTAGTTGTTTTTTTTTTTGCCAGTATATTGTAATATTTAATTATTATTTAATATTATGCTCTTTTTTTAAAAGGCCATGCAATAATTATTTTCTGTCTTGTTTTTTTGCCAGTATATTATAATATTAAATTATTTAATATTATGCTTTTTTTAAAAGGCCATGCAATAGATATTTTTGGTCTTCTTTTGTCGTTATATTATAATATTGAATTATTTAATACTATGTTTTTTGTTAAAAGGCCATGCAACAGTTATTTTCTGTCTTATTCTGCCAGCCCAGTATATTATAATATTTCATTATTATTTAATATCATGCTCTTTTTTAAAAGGCCATATAGCAATAGTTATTTTCTGTCTTGTTTTGCCAGTATATTATAATATTTTATTATTTAATATTATGCTCTTTTTTAAAAGGCCGTGCAATAACTATTTTGCCAGTATATTATAATATTTAATTATTATTTAATATCATGCTCTTTTTTAAAGGCCATGCAATAGTTATTTTCTGTCTTGTTTAGCAGGTATATTATAATATTTAATTATTTAATACTATGCTCTTTTTTAAAAGGCCATGCAAGAATTATTTTCTGTTTTTTTTTCCAGTATATTATAATATTTAATTATTATTTAATATTATGCTCTTTTTTTTAAAGGCCATGCAATAATTATTTTCTGTCTTGTTTTTTTGCCAGTATATTATAATATTAAATTATTTAATACTATGCTCTTTTTTAAAAGGCCATGCAAGAATTATTTTCTGTTTAGTTGTTTTTTTTTTTTTGCCAGTATATTGTAATATTTAATTATTATTTAATATTATGCTCTTTTTTAAAAGGCCATGCAATAATTATTTTCTGTCTTGTTTTTTTGCCAGTATATTATAATATTAAATTATTTAATACTATGCTCTTTTTTAAAAGGCCATGCAAGAATTATTTTCTGTTTAGTTGTTGTTTTTTTTGCCAGTATATTGTAATATTTAATTATTATTTAATATTATGCTCTTTTTTTAAAAGGCCATGCAATAATTATTTTCTGTCTTGTTTTTTTGCCAGTATATTATAATATTAAATTATTTAATATTATGCTTTTTTTAAAAGGCCATGCAATACAGTAGATATTTTTGGTCTTCTTTTGCCAGTATATTATAATATTGAATTATTTAATACTATGTTTTTTTGTTAAAAGGCCATGCAACAGTTATTTTCTGTCTTCTTTTGCCAGTATATTATAATATTTAATTATTATTTAATATCTTTCTCTTTTTTAAAAGGCCATACAATAGTTATTTTCTGTCTTGTTTTGCCAGTATATTATAATATTTAATTATTTAATATTATGCTCTTTTTTTAAAGGCCGTGCAATAATTATTTTCTGTCTTATTTTGCCAGTATATTATAATATTTAATTATTATTGAATATTATGCTCTTTTTTAAAGGCCATGCAATAGTTATTTTCTGTCTTGTTTAGCCGGTATATTATAATATTTAATTATTTAATATTATGCTCTTTTCTAAAAGGCCATGCAATAGTTATTTTCTGTCTTGTTTAGCCGGTATATTATAATATTTAACTATTTAATATTATGCTCTTTTCTAAAAGGCCATGCAATAGTTATTTTCTGTCTTGTTTTGCCAGTATATTATAATATTTAATTATTTAATATCATGCTCTTTTTTTAAAGGCCGTGCAATAGTTATTTTCTGTCTTGTTTTGTCAAGATTGCCATGTTAAAATCATGAGAACAAAAGTCTTGATCTCAAGAAAACACTTAACACTGTCTTGGCCTTGTTGGGCTTCCATATGTTTACAAGACGCCATTATTTGTTTTCAATTGCATTTTGTGTCACTGTGAATTATTCTCATCTTTGTGTGTTTCTTACAGCTTGGTTTCAGTGGACGGCTTGAAACGAACAGATCTCGCTCTCTCTGTTTGATGAAACGTGGGAATCTTTAATAGTTTCCCCGTCTCTAACAGTAAAAAACATAGGGGGAAAATATCCAGCCTTTGAATAATGTGCAAGGTAAAGAAAAACATGAAACTAGCCCTTGAGAAAGAGGTTTGAGGATAAACATTTTGTTCCCGCGAACGGCTCGATGCCAATCAGCGATTAATGAGGTGTAGTTGAAAAGCAGCGGCTGAGGGAAGTTAAACTGAGCTGAATTAAGGAGTAATATCATCCTTCACGCAGGTGCTCGCCGAACGAATAACCGCTTTAATTACTGTTATTCAATCACTGCCTCTTTTCCCGTCCTCCACCCCCCTTTCTCTCTCCCTCCATCTCTGCGATGGCATTATGGGTGTTCTTGTCACTCCGCAGCCGTGTGCCTGTCCATATGTGACCTAAAAACAGTTCCTCAGCGAGCGCATTGTTCAGAGCGCTCCTACAGTCAGTCTTCAAACTCACTAAACTGTTATCTCGGTTTCATGAGCTGGCCTTTGATGGCGCATCTGCACGTGGTGTGTGTGTGTGTGTGTGTGTGGAGGTGGGCGGGAGGAACCAACACCTGCTACTGTATTCAGCTCCACAATGGGGATCATTTAGTTTTGCGACACGTTTGTTCAGCGGGGGACCAGAGGAGTGTGTGTGTGTGTGTGTGTGTGTGTGTGTGTGTCTCCAACAGGTCGGGTGACCCTGGACGCTAGTGGGGCGTGAAGATGACGCTAGTCAAATGAGGAAACTGTGAAAGAACAGTGTGACTGTCTATCCGTCTATTTACTGTGTTTATCTGTCTATCTTACTGTCTCTCTCTGTGTCTTTTGTTTTATTTATCTGTCTGTCTGTCTCTATCATTATATCTGTCTGTCTCTCCATCATATATCTGTCTGTCTGTTTCTCCATCATATATCTGTCTGTCTGTCTCTCCATTATATCTGTCTGTTTGTCTATAACATATATATCTGTCTGTCTCTCCATTATATCTGTCTGTCTATAACATATATATCTGTCTGTCTCTCCATCATATATCTGTCTGTCTGTCTGTCTCTCCATCATATCTGTCTGTCTGTCTCTATCATTATATCTGTCTGTCTGTCTGTCTCTCCATCATATATCTATCTGTCTGTCTCTCCATTATATCTGTCTGTCTGTCTATAACATATATATCTGTCTGTCTCTCCATCATATATCTGTCTGTCTGTCTCTATCATTATATCTGTCTGTCTGTCTGTCTGTCTGTCTGTCTGTCTCTCCATCATATATCTGTCTGTCTGTCTCTCCATCATATATCTGTCTGTCTGTCTGTCTATAACATATATATCTGTCTGTCTCTCCATCATATATCTATCTGTCTGTCTCTATCATTATATCTGTCTGTCTGTCTCTGTCATATATATCTGTCTGTCTCTCCATCATATATCTGTCTGTCTGTCTCTCCATCATCTGTCTGTCTGTCTCTCCATCATATATCTGTCTGTCTGTCTCTATCATTATATCTGTCTGTCTGTCTTTTTTATCTATCTGTATGTTTATCTGTCTGTCTCTCTATCATATATATATATATATATATATATATATATATCTGTCTGTCTATCATTGTCTGTCTGTCTGTCTGTCTCTCTATCATATATATATATATATATATATATATGTCTGTCTGTCTGTCTATCATTATGTCTGTCTCTCTGTCTGTCTTATCTGTCTATGTTTATGTGTCTATCTCTCTATCATATATCTGTCTGTCTCTCTATCATTATGTCTGTCTTTATCTGTATGTCTATCTGTCTGTCTGTCTCTATCATTACATCTGTCTGTCTGTCTGTCTGTCTGTCTGTATTTATCTATTTGCGTCTCTATCATTATATCTGTCTATTATATCTTTCTGTCTATCATCTATCTGTGTCTATTATTATATCTGTCTGTCTGTATTTATCTATTTGCCTCTATCATTATATTTTTCTGTCTATTATATCTGTCTGTCTGTCTATAAATATATCTGTCTATTATTACATTCTTGTGTATCTATCATTATATCTGTCTGTCTCTTCACTAAAGGTGATCAAAGTTGATAAAGCGCTGTGTAACATGTGCTGACTGTAGTGTGAGGTCATGTGACTGAGATGTTTGAGGAGTGAGGTCATGGTGTTTAGCAGCATGTGACTCGAGTCGATTAACATTAAACAAACGAGGTGTGTGTGTGTGTAAGGATGAGTCTCAGTGGATCGAGCGCTGACAGGCCGTGTTCCCGCGGGACAGCTGATAGAGATGTTATTACATGCAGACGAGCTTCCCTGACGCTCTCAGCTCCTGTTATATAATATCTGAGCTCGCTGCGTCTTACATGCTACATGTGGAGGATATGCCCTCAAAATCATGTGATATGTCACTTTTCTCCTTCTCTTTCTCTATTGTATATCAAATTTTCAGATCACTAGTAAAATGACTTATATTTTGCATTAGTAGCTCCAAAACAACACTGAACTAAACTCTCATGTGCATTGCATTTTTCAACACAAAATGTAAAATATGCTACTTGAATTATGTATCTTATACTTCATGAATGATAGTTTACTGGTTTATTTGACTGCAACATGCAATACACATACAGGATTGGGTGTGTGTGTATCTCTCTCTGTATATGTTTATGTATGTGTATATATATATATATATATATATGAAGAGTTCAGATGCAAAAGCCTCTAAGTGCCATTTGAAATTATCTTCTAAAATGATCATTTTTATCAAGCTTATATATTCAAGTTCAGTAATTTCACTTAAATGACAATTAATAGGTATATATGTATATATGTGCAGTGTGTGTGTATATTCATGCATATATAGGCTACACTATAAAAAAATGCTGGGTTGTTTGAACCCAAATTTGGGTCAAATTTGGACAAACCCAAATTTTGGGTTAAAAATGCAATTTAAAAATGTACCGTTGAAACCCAAATGTTGGGTTAAAAATTTAATTTAAAATTTTAAACCAACTTCAACTTTCACTTTCAACTGTACATTTTTTAAATTGCATTTTGAACCCAAGTTTGGACAAACCCAAATGTTGGGTTAAAAATGCAATTTAAAAATGTACCGTTGAAAGTGAAAGTTGAAGTTGGGTTAATTTTAAAATACATTTTTAACCCAACATTTGGGTTTGTCCATATTTGACCCAAATTTGGGTTCAAACAACCCAGCATTGTTTAGAGTGTACATATATAACAATGTTCTTGCAAAACACACACCTGTGAAGCATGCAAACACCCACACACACCCGCACATAGACATGATCTGCAAACAAAGCCCTTCTATAACGAGTGTCACTGCCATCCGCTTTTGTTTGCTCGTCTTCACAGAAACATTTTCATTCAGAAAAGGCCATTGTTTTTGCTGTTGTCTTCTGGAAATTCAGAGTCGCAATTTGTTCATCTCGCTATTGAAGGTTTCTGCATGCATTTCTGCAGCAGGCTTTTTCTCCCGTTTTACCCTGTAAGTCTCTTTTGTCTAACGAGATTAAATGATTTTTGAAACAAAGTTTGATCCTTGAAATCAGGATATGAGCTGTTCTAGTCTGTAACGCCACTGAAAGCGTCATGCCCGTGCATTCTGGAAAGAATTCATTGCATGCTCGCTGAAATGGAGAACAAGCCAACATTTAGTGCTCTCTTCTGTTTACATGTGTTGAGCTCGTCTGTTTTCTCTCCGGAGAACACACTGGAATGGCATGCTAGAAATGCAGGATGCAAATTGTCACACTGCATATACATCCCACAATGCAATGCACTTGGGTCAATTTTCTGTAAGTTGTATTATTGACTAATTTTATTGGATTTTTTTTTTTTTGCAATACAAAAAGTTGATGCAAAACAAATGTTTCCCCCAATATACACAAAAAAAAAAGAAAAAAAAATATCTATAGAGAAACGGTACTAGTAATTTACAGACATTTCCTTGAACATTAAAACACAATGCAATGCATAATTTAACATAGGAGTAAAAACACCTGTGAAATGCCAGTGTTCATTTTCTTGACTCCTTTCATTGGATTACTGAAAGTTTATATATTATATATGCTGGGTTCTTTTAACCCAAGTTTGGGTCAAATATGGACAGACCCAAACGTTGGGTTAAAAATGTAATTATGAAATTTAACCCAATGACTGAGTTTGTTCATATTTGACCCAAATTTGTGTTAAAACAACCCAGCATTTTTAGAGTGTGTGTATATATATATATATATATATATATATACACACACAAAATTGATTTAAAATGCAAAATATCTATTTATTTGTGAGCTGTTAGCTGGACATTTGCTGTATTAAACATCACAATCAGTGCTGGGTTACTCAAAAAGTTATTAATTACTACCTACTAATTACATCTTCAATAGTGTAATTATATTACAGTTCTGTACTAATTACTATCTAAAAAGTTTTGCATTATTTAATTACTGTCTAAATCCTATATCAACCTCAACCAGCTGGGCAATACAAGGAGAGACATGAAACTGCTCTTTTAATTCTTTCAAATAAATAATATAAAATCGCTTAAATTAATCTTGAAGTGAACAAATTATTTAAAGGGAGGTGGTTGCGTTAAAAAACATGCATTTTAACATTAGACATTACATTTTGATGTGTAAATCCACTTGTTTTATATATAAAGCAATTGCTTAATACACTCTAAACAATGCTGGGTTGTTTTAACCCAAATTTGGGTCAAATATGGACAAACGCAAATGTTGGGTTAAAAATGTAATTTAAAATTTTAACCCAACTTTAACTGTACATTTTTTTGTAAATACATTTTTAACCCAACTATTGGGTTTGTCCATATATGACCCAAATTTGGGTTGAAACAACCCTGCTTTTTTTAGAGAGTATGAATTACTTGACATCAATGAGGTCTTGTGACAAAAATAACCGGGATTTGCACAATTTGTAAAATTGCATAAAAATGCTGAATGGAGCTCTCTTGAACTCATTGGGTGGAAACACTCCTTTATTTGCTATATATTTGATAATATTCTTTGTAAATGTAAATTTGCGAATTGGCTGAAACATTGCTAGTGTTGCATACCATTTAAAATGTTTATCCTTGCATAATGAATCCTGTTAAACCATTTTAAGATATCGTCGGATCGCTCCGCTCAGACCCCGCTGGCCCCGGTTTTCAATTATGTCACGTTTGCACTAATTTACACCTGTGCAACATTTGAATAATGAAGTGTATGGGTAACTGCTAAATGCATTCTTAACTATCTGCAAAGACACGTATCGCAGCGTCTTATGCCCACATTGTTTCTCTTAAGCGTTATGATTAAAATGGAGTAATGGCTCCATTGGAGCTCATTGGTTTGTCAGCGGTGGGTTCCTCGGTGTGCCGTACATCTCTGAACTCCTCACAAGCCGTAATGCCCCATCCGACAGCGTGATGGAGAGCTGGGTGTCATTACCGTGTGTTTAAACAGCCGAGAGAGGCGGCTATCATTTAGTCGAACGAGCTCTCGGTGTGTCTGATGAGATGAGATGGAGAAACCCAGGGAGAGAGAAACACACATTTCAGAGGAATTCATTGACAGCGAATAACGTCACTTAATCAAGTGCGGTGGCACTGTTTACCTCTCTCTCTCTCTCTGCGGCCGGTGTGCAGTGTGTGTGTTATATGAAGAAATAATCGCATCTCGGTGGAGAGTCAATATGGGCTCTTTATATTACGTTTATCAGCCTGGCACCAATTTCTGATTGCTTGTTTGGAAACTGTTGCATTGACTTCAAATGCATACACTCTAAGCAATGCTGGGTTGTTTCAACCCAAATTTGGGTCAAATATGGACAAACCCAAATGTTGGGTTAAAAATGTAATTAAAAAATGTACGTACAGCTGAAAGTGAAAGTTGAAGTTGGGTTATAATTTTAAATTATATTTTTAACCCAACATTTGGGTTTGTCCATATTTGACCCAAATTTGGGTTAAAACAACCCAGCATTGTTTAGAGTGTACTAACATACTACTTTTACGATTGCTGCCTCATAGAGTGTGTATCTGTGCACAGTGGCAATGAATAACTTGGTGACCTATTACAATTGCCATATTCTGCAATGTCGTACTATATTTTCGGGATATGTTATGATATTGTACGCTCTTCCAAATTAGGCCAGAAATACTGTGTATAATAATTCTTCAATTTCCAGTATGTTGAATGAACCGGAAGTGATATCAGCCGTGACTTTTAGCATTTCTTTTCTAGACCGTTATGTGATCAGACTGTCCAAAGGTACACTCTAAAAAATGCTGGGTTGTTTTAACCCAACTTTGGGTCAAATATGGACTAACCCAGCCGTTGGGTTAAATTTTTACATTACATTTTTAACCCAACATTTCGGGTTTGTCCATATTTGACCCAAAATTGGGTTAAAACAACCCAGCATTTTTTAGAGTGTAAGAGATTTTTGCACTCAATTTTAGAAAATATTAAATATGTTAACTTAAAAATGAGGACATAGCATATTGTGGACTATACATCCTTCAGAATGCAGAATAGCTGGTACTTTATTCTCACTTAAAATTGTTGGGTTAAAAATAAACCAACTACGGGGTGCACTCTAAAAAATGCTGGGTTGTTTTAACCCAACTTTGGGTCAAATATGGACTAACCCAGCCGTTGGGTTAAATTTTTACATTACATTTTTAACCCAACATTTCGGGTTTGTCCATATTTGACCCAAAATTGGGTTAAAACAACCCAGCATTTTTTAGAGTGTGGTATAGCACCCTCCCAACTGTGGGTTATTTTAACCCAATGCATTGGGTTAAACTCTAGTTCGGTTAAATAACCCAGCAGTTGAGTTAAATATTTAAATAGGCTATTTAACCCTACAGTTGGGTTATTTTTAGAAATTACCCAACGATTTAAAAAAATGACCTAATATTTCTTGAAAATAACCCAACAGTTTGGTTAAACAAATAACCCAATGTTTTTTACTGTGATATTACAAAAAGTGGTTAATGATTATTATTTATAACACGCCCATTTCATATGGCGATATTTTTTTAGTGAATTGTTTTTCTTCTAGAGGAATTTCTTCATGCATATATGAAGCGTGTTTTACTTCTAAACAACACTGGGTTGTTTTAACTCTAATGTGGGTCAAATATGGACTGGACAAACCCCAAAAATTGGGTTAAAAATGGAATTTCACATTTTAACCCAACTTCAACTTTCACTTTCAGCTGTACATTTTTTAATTACATTTTTAACACAACTTTTGGATTTGTCCATACAGTATTTGACCCAAATTTGGGTTGAAACAACCCTGCATTTTTTAGTGTAGTGGGTTTCTACCTGATTTCATATGGTGATATCATATTTTTAATCATCTAAAAATCTTCTAAACAATGCTGGGTTGTTTTAACTCAAATGTGGGTCAAATATGGACTGAACAAACCCCAAAAATTGGGTTAAAAATGGAATTTCACATTTTAACCCAACTTCAAGTTTCACTTTCAGTTGTACATTTTTTAATTGCATTTTTAACACAACTTTTGGGTTTGTCCAAGTTTGACCCAAATTTGGGTTGATACAACCCTGCATTTTTTTAGTGTAGAGGGATTCTACCTGATTTCATATGGTGATATCATATTTTTAATCATCCAAAAATATGTTTTTCTTCTTGAGGATTTTCTTCATGCATACATGAAGCATGTTTTTCTTCTAAACGATACTGGGTTGTTTTAACCCAATTTGGGTCAAATATGGAGGACACACCCAAATGTTGGGTTAAATGGAATTTCAAATTTTAACCCAACTTTTTGCATTTGCATTTTTAACCCAACATTTGGGTTTGTCCATATTGATGTTTTTCTTCTTGAAGATTTTCTTCGTGCATACATGAAGTGTGTTTTTCTTCTAAACAATACTGGGTTGTTTTAACCCAATTTGGGTCATTTTAACCCAACTTCAACTTTCACTCTCAACTGTAAATTTTTTTAATTGCATTTTTAACCCAACATTTGGGTTTGTCCATATTTGACCCAACTTTGGTTTGAAACAACCCAGTGCTTTCCTCCTCACAGTAGGTGAATTTAATGTAACAGAATTGCCCGTTACACGCAGAATCCACAGAGATATTAATCTTGACCCTGTCAACAAAATGTCTTCAAACCCCATTTTGACTTCCATAATCCGACTTGAGGAAGTTCTCTCTCCGGCTCCCGTGTGGACTCTATATCGGTGCTGCTTTTCTCTGTGTTGTCCTAGTTGGATGTTCTCTGTGAACTCTGCAGAAACATTTAGTATAATGTCAGTGGGAAACTCAACATTTTCATGTCTTGCATAATTGAAGGCGTTCTGGCTATAGACTGAGAATCATTAAAGTCTGAAGCGCTGTGGTTTGCACGCGCTCCGGATGGCCTCTCGTGTTTAAAGGTTTGCGGGTTGGCGACCCGAGATGAAAGATTGCCCTGGTGAGAAATGAAGGAAAGAGGAATAGAGCAACGTAATGACTTTACTATGCATTCCCCAGGCGCATGCATTTACGGCACGTGGTTTGCCGAGTGAATTTTAAAACGTGGCCCATATGTTAATGTTTCCTAATGCAGGAAGTTTAAAGGGGTAGATGCATCGTAATCGCGTGTCGTGAGTTTAGCACAGCCCCATTAATTAGCGCTCTGCCCGTTACACTGGCCGCCAGCTCCAATTAAACCATGTCAGATCACACCGTCTACTTTTATATTGGGAATAGCGAAAGCACTTGTTACCGAAATACCTTCTTGAGTGCAAATGTTTGCATTTAATTCACTTCTGATCTATTTCAGCTTCTGTTGAGCAAAGATTGCTCCTGTTGCGGCGGGTTCAGTTCGTGTAGATCCGCGGGCGGCCCAATAAACTGCTCAAACTGAAGAATCTACTGTGGCTCTGGGAAATAAAATTTTCAATTTGCACAACCATTGGAGAGCTGTTTTCCACACCGTCTCTGGCCCGTCTGAGACATCAGGTGATGTTTTCCAGGCAGTGCTTTTAAATTATGAGAATTTTTCTATTAAATTCAGAAGAGAGGAGTGAAATATACGTAGGCTACTAACTGAGATGCCTGGATAACATCATCATCTAGTTTAATGGGAACAGGACAATGAAGTGCAGCTTTCTACAGTTTCTCAGGAATGATTAACAAGCCTTTTCTTTGTTGAATCTCGTTCGGCTTGGCCTACCTAACCAAGGAAAACGGGAGTTTGGTGTTTTTTTTTTGTTCATGTCTGTTAGCTTTGAGAATGTTTATAATTATGCTTTCATACTGACTTTCAGTGAATATTGGAGTGGATATATGCATTTAATTGACATGCTTTTTCTTTCCAGGAAAAAGATCAACAGTGGCACACGGGTGTGTGAAGTGAACATGACTTCTATTGCATGAGGTCGACTCGAGGTACGTGTGTTTAGGATCAGTTATCCACTA
>NC_142780.1:35220200-35282700 GCF_988280905.1 Pimephales promelas
AAATTAAACCGTATTTATTGTGAACACTTTTGCACTTTCTTAACTAAATGTGTAAAAAAAAAAAAAATAAATAGTGCTTTTTTAAGTGTATATTTTCCCTCACTCGTCAAGAAACCCACACGAATATCCTCTTGTCGAGGTCTCGGATTGCTCCGTTTAAGAGCACCGTATCTGTAAACGTGGGAAGATCAGCCTTAAAAAAATAAATTAAACGCTCCTCAAATTCACTCTAAATTCTGTCCTCACAACACGGCAGGACAACGTTGCGAGGAAGAAAAAAAAACATCTATTAGTCTAGTAATTGCACTGTGATTAGCAGATGTGAGTGTTTGGCATGGATCAGGCTTTCCTGGAGTTTGGAAGACGAGGAGATTCTGCTGCATCCTGATACAATACAGAAGCTTCCGAACATCCTTCATGTGTCTCTCCACACACACACACACACCCACGGGTCTCCTCTCTCATCCATCCCTCCATCCATCCATCCATCCCTCCTTCCTCTGGATCTCGCCCAGCTGGCTTCATTAGACTCCTCACCATCCCAGATCTGCTGCTTTTGTCTGTTGCACATTTTTTGACTGTTTTATCTTAAGCGCTGTCCGTCCCGGAGCCTCATAAATATTTCCCTGGCATTTCTGCATCTGCTCGAACTGGCTGCTAATGAAACCATTCATGTGTCCATTGTATGTTTTGCTTTTTAATTAATCTTTGTCTCCTGCATTTATTATTATTGTTTGTGATCGTTCGCCGATGTGCGAGGTGAAAGAAAAGAGGTTATAAGATTTATAAATGATTTCAGCGTTTGCTTTTTGTCATTGTTTTCAACTTTAAAACTCTGTAAATGATTATGCTTATTATAGAAAAGCAGGTAGACACTTATAAATATGTTCTGGTCAATCTTTTGTCCAAATGTTTGGGGTAAATGTAAAGGGGTGGTAAAATCAATGCCAAATGTCTGATGTCCACAAATGTGTATGTGAAGTTTTAGCTAAAATACCTCATTTGTTGTAGCATGTTATAGCAAAAAAATGTCACTTTTTAACAGCATCACGCTGTTTTTGTGTGTGTCCCTTTAAATGCAAACGAGCTGCTGCTTCCGACACAGTGGGCGGAGCTTCAAGAGTGTGAGGTGCGCGCGCACTGTGTTAGCAGCTCCGATTACCTCACACAAACACTCGCTAAAAATTTCAAAACTTTTAGGATTTTATGTTCAAACCGGAGTCAAAGATGAAGAAACTCAAGAAGTGACGACATGTTGAAGCAACAGGACGTTTCTGAATGGTTAGTTGATGAATTTGTGTCTGATGTGGAGTTAGCTAATGTTATCTTCTAGTCACTGATTAGCATATTCTGTCATGACAATGTAAGAGAAAATATCTCCATTTGCTTGAAACTTTGAGCGTCGTAACTTTGCAGATGTTGTTTATGCTCAAACAGCAACATTACACACTAACTACAGTTAGAAAAGTTAACTTTTAATCAACCACCCCTTGCTTTATGTCTGTCGTCTTCACATTATATAATAAAACGTCTATCTTTCCCTCATTTACCTTTTATTAATTCTGACTACAATGCAGTTTGTAATACAGATGGTCGAGATGGATGATTGTCACCCATAATCACACGTTTCTACTGTGACATCATCAGGTGTTACTGGTGAGGATGAAGAGTCGCTCCCGAAAAAAAAAAAAAAAAAAAAAGAGTCGCTCCCGATGACGTCATCGCGCCACTACGAGTTCGCCATCGACAGTAAAAGGAGTTCGCTGGAGTCGAAAGGTATGAGCTTTTTTTTTATGTGTATTTATTTAGTTTTTATTTGTTTTTGTTGTTTTTCTTCCTCTCCTTTGTTTTCGTTATCCCTGTTTATTTGTTTAAACATGTTTCAATATGTGATATTTGTCCATATATGTGATATCTGTCATGTGAAGCATTCCTGTTATATACTGTATTTTGTACTTGGATTTATTTCTCAGAACAAAAAAAAAAGTCGAAGAGTCGAAAGGTATTCTTCATTTATCGTTTGCATCGTAATATTACGCAGCTTTTTATATAAATATCATATTTAAAGAACACAGCATTTTGAACTCCTCAGTTAAACAGCAAATATATATATTATTTTGTTTTTTCATTGCTGTAATATTGTGGGTCAACAAGAAAAAGTTATTTTGTCAATAAGCAGAAATAAACTATGATTAAAAATACACTCTAAAAAATGCTGGGTTGTTTTAACCCAATTTTGGGTCAAATATGGACAAACCCGAAATGTTGGGTTAAAAATGTAATGTAAAAATTTAACCCAACGGCTGGGTTAGTCCATATTTGACCCAAAGTTGGGTTAAAACAACCCAGCATTTTTTAGAGTGTAGGTTAGGCATAAAAGCATTTAACCTAAAAACAATAAACATTGTTCTATAAATATAGCATTAGCAAATGATGACAAAAACAGAGTTAGTGATAGTGTCGATAAACTTAAACTGTAAAAAAATATATATATATATATATATATTATCAGGCATGAAAGAATAGTAATAATTGGTATTGTACTGGTTAAAAAATGTAGTTTATAAGTAATGGAGCAATATCTGTACAGGCCGCTGGGCTGGTTGCCGTGACACCTGACAGTTATGTTGCCTTAGAGAGTGTGTGTGTGTGAGAAAGAGAGAGAGTGTGTGTGAGCGAACGTGTGTGTGTGTTCAGAGAATGGCAGCAGATGGTGTATCTGGTCTCAGGAGAGCAGAACTGGAGCACAGTTTCCACCGCTGGCATGCTCAGCCTCATCCTGACCTCCGTCTCTGAAGTCTCGATCCGTGTGTGTGTGCGACCTAAGGAACGCCACAGATAGATGATGCGTTTATGCAGGAGATTTGACTGATAACAGCAGCAGCGTCAGAAGAGCTAAACCAGACGCAGTTTCCTCGTAACGCAGGATTCTGTCATTTCTCAAGCGGCGAACGAGCCGGGCACGCTTGCCAAACGTGGCATAATGCACAACACTTCGGAAGTGTTGTTGTACATCTTTATTTGGCGGATCACACACACACGCGGGCGAGGTGAAGGAACCGGAGTGTGTAAGGTCCTCCGTCGTCGATGCTCGCGTGAGGTTGCTTTGTGAAATGATCTAATCCGATGAGTTATTTATGGCGCGTCATTATTTATTTATCTGATTATTTTGTAAATTATTTATCTATTGAATTATTAATCCATCCTCATGACGAGGCCTGAATTATGCATGACTTAATTTGAGATTATTGCATTCAGATGCACATTGTTGCAGTCACACGTGGAAATTAAATCTCCCTCCCAGGCCTTTTTGTCTTCATTTGACACAGAAGCCGAGACAGGCGTCGGCACGAACGTCAGCCGGTTATCAAAACAAGAGCACTGCATTCATCTTACTGCTCTGACCTTTCACACACCTGATGTGTGTCTGTCTCAATCCCATGCATTATTTGTCAGGGGAGAGGAATGTTTTCACAAGCATCTTCTATCTCGAATCAAAAAGATTGGATTGGTTTCATTGGAAGTGCCATCTTTGTCAGCATGTCAGACCAAGTTATAGACCCTTTACACTATAAACAGCAACATAATCATTTGAGCATTCTGTATCGGGAAAAACTCACCGCTAAATCTGATCCTAGGACAGTTTTGTGTTGATATTTTGAATTTGAATCCTAATGGGTTTTTCCACACTTTTTTTTGTCATTTTAATTTGCAATGTCAAATATACCTATTATTACTAGGGCTGTCAAACGCCAAAATAAAAGTTTGTGTTTACATAATATATGTGGGTGCATTGTGTATAATTATTTTGTATATATATAAACAAGCACACATGCATGTATATTTAAGAAAAAAATATTATGTATATGCAAAAGATTTATATTTAAATTCAGTTCAGATGCAAAAGCCTCTAAATAAATGCCATTTGAAATTTACTTCTTTAATGATGATTTTTATCAAGCTTGTATATTTAAGTTCAGTGATTTCACTTAAATAACAATTAATAGGTAATTATCATTGCCATTTAAGTGAAATCGCTGAACTTAAATATACAAGCTTGATAAAAAAAATGATCATTCTAGAAGAAAATTTCATCTGAACTCTTCATATACGCGGGTATATACATGAAAATATTTCTTAAATATATACAAGCATGTGTGTGTATTTATATATATAAATTAATTATATACAGTGCACCCACATATATTATGTAAACACAAACTTTTATTTTGGATGCGATTAATCACGATTAATCGTTTGACAGCCCTAATTATTATCAATGTTTCAATCTATTTTTTTTTTGCATAAGAAATGGATAACATAAAACACATAAGTGCTTAATAAAGGCAAATACATTTCTTTATCCGATAAGAATACGAATGCATAAACTAGGACGCAAACACATTTACAGAATAAATCTCAGGTGACTTTGCCTCAGCGGAGGCTGTGATTGGATAACTGGAGTAACCAGCGGACCAATGGCATCGCAGCAACTCAAATGTTGGTTTTGTATTTCCAAAGAACATATGAAGAGTTCAGATGCAAAAGCCTCTAAGTGCCGTTTGAAATTTTCTTCTAGAATAATCATTTTTATCAAGCTTGTATATTTAAGTTCAGTAATTTCACTTAAATGGCAATGATAATTACCTATTAATTGTCATTTAAGTGAAATTACTGAACTTGAATATACAAGCTTGATAAAAATGATCATTTTAGAAGAAAATTTCCAATGGCACTTAGAGGCTTTTGCATCTGAACTCTTCAAGAAGCCAATAAAACGATCCATTGCAACACCCTACGCAGCCGCCATTTTGGCGTGAAAGCGACTCGGCAGTCATATATTATACCTATATTTGGTCCAGTGCAGACTCAGAGGTCGTTTTTAGGTTGAAATTATTAGGTGATTATTTTAACTCGCACTCCAAACGGTTCAAGGTCCAAATGAGAGTTTCAATGCAGCTTTAAACGACTCCAGACGATGAATGAGGGTCTTATCTAGCGAAACGATCGCTCATTTAAAAAAATAAATAAGTTTTATAAGCACAAATGCTCGCCTTGCTCTGTTCTGTGATGAGCGTTCGTGACTCTCCCGTTTGAACTCAAAATGAACAAAGTCATTTTGTTCTTTGAATGACGCAAATGACTCGAAAAAAGATTCGTTCATTTTGCCGAACGAGTTCAAACAGGAGAGTCGAGCGAGGCGAGCGCTTGTGCTTATAAAACTTAAACTTTTTTATTTATTTTTCAAATGTCCGCTCATTTCGCTTGATACGACCCTTAATCATCGTCTGGTGTCGTTTAAAGCCCTTTGAAGCTGCACTGAAACTCTCATTTGGACCCCATTGAAGTCCATTATGTGAATGTTTTCATCAAAAACCTTAATTTCTTTTCGACTGAAGAAAGAAAGACATGGACATCTTGTATGACATGGGGGCGAGTAAATTATCAGCAAATTATTTTTAAAAGTGAACTACTCCTTTAAATTAGTTTTTTTCCAAACAAAAGTGCACCAACGCTTGTAATTAACCCAAGAAACCGGAATATCAGCCCTTGAACTCAAAGCGAATAGAATAGCAATTAACCCAACCGTGTGTGGTTTGTTTTGTGAATTGTGTTCAAAAGTATAGGTTGAGCTGTTCTGATAACCCAGAACGGTGATATCGATTTATCTGTGTTTTTCTCACTGAGGATTATTCCGATGCTTTGGTTCTCCGAGGATCTGGTTTCTCTGCTACTTGTGGAGCTGAAGCGTCATGTTTGCATCTGTCTCTAATTCCAAATCCGCGAGTCTGATTTAAAAGCACGACTGCGGGTCCTTCATCAACACTTACAACTTGTGAGGCTGTGCCTTACCTATAAAAAGTGGAGGAAACAGTAAAGCAGGGGATGTATTGTTAAGTGTGCTTCTCTCTTCTCACTCTCTCCATAATGAAGCATTCATTATGATTATTTTATAGGCCTGAAGTTTTTAAAAACTACAAGAATGCATTACTCTGCATAATGAACAGCTGTTGTGGCAACAAGCACATACATTATGCATAAAAAATTATTTCAATTTTGATTGTAGATGCTGATTTATTGAGACAAGTCTAGCTTACTGCCGTAATGGAGTTGGGATATGCTTCTGTTGTGTTGTTTCCATAATTAATAACGGGAAGCGCGTTACGTGCACGCTTCGTATTTATGTCGAATCGCACTTGAGCCATAATAAATACGGGTTTGCGTTCAAGCTCGTGTTAATTATGCATCAGACCACAACTACCAAATAATACATATCTCACTCATTTTAAAAGTATCCGTGTCTCTAGTTTTTTCCGCTGCGACGTGAAATGTTCATTTTTTTCCCGCGGAGGTGAGAAGGAGTCAGAGAAATGCAGTGTTACGACGCGGCTCTGTGGGGAAGAACGTGTCGTTTTGTATGAAAACTGTGAAGTGAAGCGGCGGTGCCAGTTGACTGTCAGGAGGCCGTAATTGCACTAATATGATGTCTGTGATTTGGACGGGAGGTTCAGGAGTCGAGGTGAAGTCTCCATCCCGAGGTCCACGTGAGATGGAGCCCACAAGAATTAATGATTTTGAAGACACGTCGTTGATAAATAATAGATTCTGGCCCCAAGGATGGTTAGGAGCAGAGTAAAAGACTAATAAATCATTTGTGCCGCTGCTAGTTGTCACTTTGGATTATTTCTCGCTTGGTGATAAACTGCTGCACCTGCCAGCTGCCGTTTGGAGTCGGAGCGGCCAACTTTCCCCAAAACTAGTCACCCTTCCTTCAACCGGAATCCCCTTCCCGTGTGACGATCCAGCCCGAGTCTTGGGTGAAAATATGTTCCCGGGAGAGTATCGTGATGAATATATGTCTGTTATTATCCCCACGGGACCTAAACACTCCTGTCAGTCACTCAACAGGGTTGTGTTTATAGGTTTAGGAAAGGAAGAGGGTTTTAGCAGCGTCTTTAGAGATAGAGACCTGTGTATGTGCAGGCCCACACAGAATACACACATACTTTCAGCTTTTTATGTGCTGAATATGGAATATGGACAAATGTGTGCAGAGTTTTGGTTAATGAAAGACTTTTGATTTAAAACAAATGAGGGATTTTGATTAAAATGTCAGTGAAATTCCTATGGATTTGGTGCTATTTATTTAAAATATTTAACAATTCAAATTTATATGAACACACACACACACACACACACACATATATATGTATACATGTATGTATATTTATTTATATAAAATATATTTTTTTAAAAGTCTACAATTAAATGTGTAATATGTATATAAAATTCAATATACTTGATTTATTTTGTATATTGTGTATACATACATATATATATATATATATATATATATATATATAAATACACACACACATATATTTTTATTCTGAAATAAATATTTAAAAAATATAGATATATTTATTAAAATGTAAAAATATAAAATATGCAAATTTAAAAAAAAAATTTAGTCAATATAATAAATTATATGTAATATGTATATAAAATACAATACATTTTGTTTATTTTATATATGGTATTTTATCATTTAGTGACAGCTATTTATTCAAAACATTTAACAAATCAAATTTATTTGAACACACACACACACACATATATATATATATATATATATATATACACGCACACACACACACACACACACACACACACGTATGAGTATAATATATATATATATTTAAAGAAAGTCAATATAATTAAATATGTATTATGTATATAAAATGCAATATATTTAATTAATTTTATATATGGTATTTAATTATTTTGAGTAGACAGCTATTTAAAAATATTTAAAAAAAAATCTAATTTAAATGAACATCGTGCATAACATATTTATTATATACTTAAATATAATTAATTTAATAAAATACAATTCTACAAATAAATATATTTAAAATATAATATTTAACATTTTTAATGAATATAATTAAATGTAATATTACATATTTACTTATTTGATTTATGTTATTTGTGTCGCATAGATTTATTTTAAAATGCGTGCTATTTTTAAAATGTACACTTTTCATACATTTATTGCTAGAAATGTTTTCCTAAAATAAGAGTCATTTTAAATATTTACATTTATGGCTGCGCTTTCTCTTGAGTTGGTCAAGCACATGTTTTATTTAAATGAATGAAGTTCAACTGGTAGCACGTGGCAATAACTTTACCAATGTCATCTGCATCCTCAAATCTACTTTAGATGCATAAATCTAAACGTTTCTCCCTTGTTAATGGCACGTCTCGAATAATTATTTGCACAACGGCTTGTTTTCGAGCATCGGTTACTTCTCGGTCCCTCGGGGGATCGGCGGCGATAACAAACCCTCGAGCATCAAACCCCGAGAGTCGTCGTCGTCGTCCTCCTCAGGGACGTCTGCGCACGTGACGCCAGATCTTACCCTCCACGTTTCAAAAGCAAGTGATTCAAATGTTAATTAACAGTTACTTCTAGCCGACGACCTCCAGCGCGTTCGCCACCTGTGCCGGAATGAGGCGAAATGGCCCTTGAAGCCTGGAAGTGTTGAGCAAACAGTCCTCGGCACAAGGTGCAATCACTGCTCGGAGAGATCGCGGGAGAAAACCCTGCGTCTGCTGTGAGCTCAATCTTATTAGGTAATGACAGAGTAGGAGGTAATCAAGTTGAGATTGTGTCTTTCTCAGAAAGAGGACAAAGGGAAGCACTGGAATGGAGGAGCTCATTCGAAGTGATGAGATGAATGTACGAGCAAATTGAAAGCTGAAAATGTTCCTCAGCCCTTCCTTTCTTCGGCCCCCCGAATTAGTTCCTTCAGAACCTGTTAGGGGTTGAAAGGAAATAATATGTTGTGAATTGTCTTCTCTCTGAACTGATTAAGTCAATGCTTATAATCATAGCTCCTTAAAAAACACGTCTAGTGTCAACCCATCTCGTCCCCCTTTTTTTTACCAACGTATAAATTACGCTGATTAACACTGTTGAGCACTGGTATGTATTTTCACTTTTATTTCAATACAACAGATTGCATATTGTAGCGATGTGAAAATATGTTACGAGGTGTAAAAATGTCTTTTTAATTCTGTGCCGCAACAACACGTTGCCATTGTTAACATTCAGAGACGTGTCAGGACGTCCATATTTTGTCACACATTGAAATGAAACCAGAGACGGGGTGCTTGGCAAACAGCCCATCAGTGTTTACCACGCCGCCACAACTCGAGTGTTTCAGTGTGTGCGCTTTGTTTCCTTACAGGGAAAAACTTGCGCCCGTTTACCAGATGCCAGAGCTAGTCTTTTCCTTGCTGACCCGGTCCGGTTAGGTGTGCTGGTTTAACTGGTGGACTGGGGGTTTAGGATGGTTAGTGTAATCATATTTATAATATGCAGATACAGATGTAGAAGCCACATGATCTATTTCTAATTGTTGTTTTGAAACATTTGTTCAAAACAACAATTTTTGCTGCATGACAACTATGCCATTAAAACATTTAAGATTTAAAAAAAGAGAGATTTTAATACTTTTATTCCGCATGGATGCATTAAATTGATCAAAAGTGATATATATATATATATATATATATATATATATATTATAAAAACTGTTCATTGGACTTTTTATTTATTTATTTTTTTAATTTAATTTATCAGAGAATCCTGGAAAAAGTACAAAAAAAAATGTTTTATGCGGTTGAGGATTTAGGATGGTTAGTGAAATAATATTTATAATATGCAGATACAGATATAGACGTTTGAAGCCACATCATCCATTTCTAATGTGCTGTTTGCTTGAGAAACATTTATAATTATGTTTAAAACAACAATTTATGCTGCATGACAACTATGCCATTACAACATTTAAGATTTAAAATAAAGAGTGATTTTAATACTTTTATTAAATTGAATTGCATTAAATTGATCAAAAGTGATAGAAATATATATATAATAAAAACTGTTCATTGGACTTTTTATTTTTTTATTTAATTTATCAGGGAATCCTGGAAAAAAGTACATAATTTCCTCAAAAAAAAAATGTTTTATGTGGTTGAGGATTTAGGATGGTTAGTGTAATCATATTTATAATATGCAGATACAGATATATAGACGTTTGAAGCTACATCATCTATTTTTCTAATGTGCTGATTTGCTCGAGAAACATTTGTTCAAAACAACAATTTTTGCTGCATGACAACTATGCCATTAAAATATTTAAGATTTAAAAAAAAGAGTGATTTTTAATACTTTTATTCAGCATGGATGCATTAAATTGATCAAAAGTGATATATATTTTTTTTATTTTTTTTTTTATATATATATATTTTTTTATTTAATTTATCAGGGAATCCTGGAAAAAGTACATAATTTCCACAAAAAAAGAAAAAATGTTTTATGCGGTTGAGGATTTAGGATGGTTAGTGTAATAATATTTCTAATAAGCAGATACAGCTATAGACATTTGAAGCCACATCATCCATTTCTAATGTGCTGATTTGCTCGAGAAACATTTATAATTATGTTGAAAACAACCATTTTTGCTGCATGACATTTTTGTGGAAACTATACCATTAAAACATTTGTGGTAAGATTAAAAAAAAGTGAGATTTTGATACTTTTAATTTAGCATGGATGCATTAAATTGATCAAAAGTGACAGAAATATATATATATTTTTTAATAAAAACTGTTCATTGGACTTTTTATTTATCAGAGAATTCTGGAAAAAGTACATAATTTCCACAAAAAAAAATGTAGTTGATGATTTAGGATGGTTAGTGTAATATTTATAATAATTTAAAGTTTTGTGGAAACTATTACTAAAACACTTGTGGTAAGATTTAAAAAGAGAGAGATTTTAATACTTTTATTCACCATAGATGCATTAAATTGATCAAAAGTGACAGAAATATTTTTGTATTTGTCTTCACTATTTAATAAAAACTGTTTTTGACTTTTTATTTATCAGAGAATCCTGGAAAAGGTGCATAATTTTTCACCCAAAAAAAATGTTAAGTTTTTAACATGGATAAATAATTCATTTCTTTGATTTCTGAAGGATCATGTGACACTGAAGACTGGATTAATGATGCTGAAAATCCAGATTTGATCACAGGAATAAATTAAAATTTGCTATATAATCACATACTAAACAGCTGATTTACACTGTAATAATATTTCACAATTTTACTGCATGTTTGATGAAATAAATGAAGCCTTGGTAAGCATAATAAAGCATATTTTACATATATATATAATCTAAAGTACCCTGGTTGGGAATCACTGTTACTCTGTCATTCAAAAGTTTGCGGTCAGAAATTAATATTTTTATTCAGGAGGCAATAAAACTGTAAACTGATCAAAAGTGACTTTGTTAAATGCTGTTCTTTTGAACTTTCTCTTCATCAAAATCCTGAAAAAAATAAAATAATTCAACAAAAATTAAGCAGCAAAACGGTTTCCAACACTGATAATAATCATACATGTTTCTTGCACATCAAATCATCATATTAGAGTGATTTCTGAAGGATCACGTGACACTGAAGACTGGAGTAATCACAGGAATAAATTACACTTTACTATATATTCACATAGAAAATAGCTATTTAACAATTTTACTGCATGTGTGATGATGTAAATGAAGCCTTGGTAAGTATAATAAAAACATTTCACGTATAAATCAAATGCTATATATTATTAATAAATGCATGCATTTGTATAAAGCAGTTTTTCCACCGAAACTTGAGTCGGGCCGCTGGAGTTGTTCATAAGCAGAGCTGCATTAATTGGAGGTGTCACGGCCTTCGCCGCAGCTTTCACGCTTCACTCCCCGCCTAATGTAAATTAGAGGCTACACAAGTTATCCATTTGAGATATCGAGCTGGTATAGAGATAAAGCCGTGCACTTACTCTCCGCAGGAGCCCGGGGACCACGCTCCGTTTATCTGTCGCCTGCATTACTGCACACACACACACTCGCTGCAGGTGCCATCAAATATTCAACGCTAACCTCCTTTCCTTTACTGACCAAACCAAAGTGGTCACTCGGGCCCTGAGGAGAGCCAGGAGTTTTTCCTCTCCTCAATTTTCCTTTATTCCAAACAAAAACACAGCGTGCTTGCTCCTTCTTTCGGGAACGCTGTATGATCTTTTTTAGCTCCTTGCCACTTGCCATGCTTTCATCCAAAGTTGAAATTAATGCTCAAAAAAACATTGCAACTAAGGCCATCTCATGTGTTCAGGATAACTAACCGGCACTTCCTGGGAAATTGCCGCAAAACGTTTTTATAAATTAAGAATTTTGCTACAATTGAGCTTTTGATTCGTGTCTCAGAGCGTCAGAAGAAACGCTTTAAATGCCGTCACGTTTGTGAACGCAATCATTTGTGTGCGATTGGTCCGCTGGTTAGTCCAGATATCCAATCACAGCCTCTGTTGTTTTTTGTTGTCGTTTTGTGCATTGAATATGGTAAATGTGTTTCCTTCGTTGTGGATGCGCATGTTGTCTTATCGGATAAAAAAAAATCTGTTTCAAATTATTTGAGCAATGTTTTTCATGCTATTTAGAAAAAAATTTAGTGAAAAAGAGTGGGTGGAAAGGGCTACTGTCGCTTTGGCTTTTTTTAGTTGGGGTTAGAACTTAGAAAGATACTTAATATTCAGTAATATTGTAGACTCTGTTAGATTGACTTGAACTCAATGATGACTGTTGTCTTCTCTGCAGACTTGAACTTGTTTCATTATTGATGAACTTCACACGGTTGTTGAACTGATCTATCTGGTATTTGAGTCTCAATTTGCAAATTGATTCTTATTTTCCTGTTCATCACTGTAAAGCGAGTAAAGATATAAAGTCACAATTCTGAGAAATAATGTCGCAATTGTGAGAAAAAGAGACAGAATTGAGACTTTATCTCACAATTCTGACTTTTTTCGCACAATTGCGACTTTGTATCTCGAGATTCTGACATCTTTTCTCAGAATTGTGAGATATAAACTCGCATTTGTGAGTTATGAGGCCAAAGACAGACAGGCCAAAGACCTCCTCAGAATAGTTTATAACTCACAATTTTGACTTTATATCTCGCAATTCTGACTTAATATCTCGCAATTGCGAATTTTTTTCAATCCATTCTGACTTTATATCACGCAATTGCGACTTTATTTAATGCAATTGCAACTTTATTTCACGCAATTGCAACTTTATTTCTCAATTCTGACTGTATATCACGCAATTCTGATTTGATAACACGCAATTGTTACTTTATGTCTCGCAATTCTGACTTTATAACCTTTAATTGGGACTTTATATCAATCAATTTTGATTTAATATCTCGCAATTCTGACTTTATAACCTTTAATTCTGACTTTATATCTCACAATTCTGACTTTATATCTCGCAATTCTGACTTTATAACCTTTAATTGTGACTATATCAATCAATTCTGATTTTATAACACGCAATTGCGACTTTCACACAATTCTGACTTTATAACCTGCAATTCTGACTTTATATCTCACAATTCTGACTTTATATCTCGCAGTTGCGACTTTATTTCACGTAATTCTTACTTTATAACCTTTAATTGTGACTTTATATCAATCAATTCTGATTTTATATCACGCAATTCTGACTTTATATCTCGCAATTCTGATTTACAACACACAATTGCGACTTTCACGCAATTCTGACTTTATATCTCGCAATTCTGACTTTATTTCACGCAATTTTGACTTTATAACCTGCAATTGTGACTTTATATCAATCCATTCTGATTTTATATCTCGCAATTCTGAGGAAAAAAAGTCCGAATTGTGAGACAAAAAGTCGCAATAAACTTTTTTTATTTTTCATTTTGTGGCGGAAACAAGCTTCCATAGTTTTGTGCTTTTAACTTTTTCCCCTCCAGTGGTTTTTTTTTTTGTAAACCACCAGCATTTTTGATCATTTTCACAAGCATCTGCTTAAACACGCTATCACTTGTTTCTGCTTCTTTTTCGCCTGTGTTTTGATCTGAAGATCCGGTAGTCTTTTAGGAGACGCGTAACAGCGCCCTCTACTGCATAACACTGGAAACACGGAAAATTACGTGAATGGCGGGGGAAGAGTTAAATGTGATCTTATAGAGCCCATCAATCCTCAGGCCCGTTTGAAACGCACGACAGCGCCTCCATCGGCACCACAGTCGAGGCTTCGGCCGACGGACACACACACACACACGGGAGTGACAGCAGGCCGATGTACTTCTGCTCGGTGACACGCGCCTAATCTGATAACGAATGGGGACAGGTTGCGTTCCCGTACCTGGCAAGTACTTCCCAACCTGCGTGCGTGGATTTCCTCGGATAAGAGCCGTGTTGGCAACCGCTGGGATCCTCTGGAGAATAGTTATAGGGTGATTAATCATTGTTTAGGCGCGGAGTGTGTGGGAAGAATGGGAAAGCGGCGTTTCACACCTCTGAGGCAATTAATCCCTGTGATCTCCACCAGGTTTGTCTTGTAGATAAGTCAGGGTACAAAACTGTTCCTAATTTATCAACCCACTCATGCCATCCGGCATAAAACACACAATTTATTTCCAATCATTTATAGTCAAATTTTAAAAAGAGTGACTTTGCCACATCCAAGTGTGCCTTATATTAGCTTCATATAAACTAAGTACCCGAGATTACAATGGGAATCTTGTTTTATTGTGCACATCTGGTCGAGTCACAATGCATTTTCTCATTTGCAAGCTAAATTTTGGAGTGAATGTGGCATAAATCATTTTACTAATAAGAAGCATAAGTGACACCAAGTCATCTCGGAACGAAGGAAGAACATATGGCCTTAAAATCGTAACCTGGACGTGAGGAAGAGGAAATTCCTCTTTCTATTGATCTGATAATCCTGTAAAAAGTGTCACCGCTTTAATAACCAGATAAAGCAGCAGCACAACTGTTTCCAACACTGCTAATAATCAGAAATGTTAGCCAATCAGCATATTAGAGTGGATCATGTGACACTGCTGAAAACCACAGGAATAAATTACACTTTACTATATGTTCACATAGAGAACAGTTGTTTTAAAGGGTACATATCATGCTTTTAAATCATTCATTTTTACATACAGTATAAATCATACCGTTGTGGTCTATATAAAGCATAACTGCAATGCTTGGGTCTGAATTCCTCATTATTAAAGATGAACTGAACTGAAAAAAATCGACGATGAAAACGTGTTGTTTATGACAATTAAAAGTAAATTACACTAAACATTTTAATAAAAAATATTAATATAGCTTTTTATAAGCAACGCAAAATTGCGCTTGTTAGCGCTGGCAATTTCGATGACGTCACTGGCATGGTAGGACCCGCGGAGCTCCATAGGCAACAGCTGCAGGTCCTGTATACACAGACGAAAATGAGCACTTTTAACGGCATGGATTACGCATTTGAGCCCGCGAGGGACAGGCCGGTAGTGTCTGACGACCACCACATGGAGGACGATCAGTTTTAGGCTTCACTTACAGTACAGGATCGTTTGGGGGGAAGTCACTGTGGGCGCGAGCGCTGTGGAGTATGCATACTGCACAGGAGTCGATCTGTTGCAGAGAGGTCAACCTGGAACATTTATTGATCGGCGAAAAATGCATCACCATGCACCGTTCATTTCGGATGCTGTTCGGTGAGAGAAACGTGTTGGGGGAGGCTATGCTGTCTCTAATGGATGTCCGAGCTGAGACGCGAGCGCCCCATCAGTAGCAGGGTATTTTCCGAATAGGTGACAAGGCTGGGATAACTTGTTATACTTTTCTCAGACTGTTTAGATTAACAGCGTACTGGCAGTTCACTCTATGGTCGAGGGTGCATTTAGAAAGGAGAATCCCATCCTTTACCGTGAACTATACATCAGGAATCTTTTCCCCTCAGCCGAATATCAAGGATTCGTGTAACGTTAACGTGATGTGTTGAACTTGTAACTTGTGTAAATAAAACATTTAATGCAGACATTGTCAGACGTATCATGTACTCATTGACGAAAGTACATATCTCTAGATAGCGTGTCGCTAAAAATTCTGTTTCTTCAGCCATGTCAGCGCGCCTCAGACTGTTTACAAGCTACGGCTGTTCTGCTGGTGCGGGTAGGCAACGGAGTGGCTTACCATGCCAGTGACGTAGTCGAATGTTGAAATCCAACATGGCGGCGCCCGTGTAACAAAAACAACACTTTCAATGTACCATTTTATCCCTTTTAACAAATTATGCAATTTTAAAAATTGTACCAATGATAATTAATAAAATACATCTGTTATGTCACCTTTTTTCAAATTTCAGTTCAGTTCATCTTTAAAGCTCCACAAGCCCCTTTTCTGATGTGCGTCTGTGAGCGACCCGTTTCAAAGCGGCCCCTTTAAATAAAAAGGAGATGCGTCACACCCCGCCCGCTCTCCAGGTCGATGAGTTCACGGTCGGTTTAACTCCCCACGTTCGGCCATTATTGTAGTTTGATTAGAGATATATACGATTATATACGATACCTTCAAAGAACATTTTTATTCACACGTTAATAAAATGTCAACAACAGAAGACTTGTCCATCAAGCCTTACATATTCCAGCCAGAGCGAACGAGTTGAAGTTAACTGTTTTGTGTTATTAGTGAAATTCGACTATTTCTCTTGTTAAAACAAGCACACTGACAAGATAAATGAATACGGTCTAATCTTACCACAAAAAATCTGTATTGATAATATGACGCGTTTAGAAAAGCATCAGAAAAGCAGCTAAATGAGCATTGATGAAACTCAAGAACAATAATACTGCAGACGTGTAACGTTACTTCAAAACAAAAACAAAGAAAGACAAAGGTACTGCTAAACCATGACCACCATGTGTTTTAAGAAAGTAAAGTACTTAATTTTTATTAACGATATTTACAGCTTATCGAAACGCTCTGTTCGTCGTCTCCAAAGATAGAAGGAGTTTACCTCTCATTCAATCGGCAAACCCTTCTGTATAACGTTACTGGCGGAGGTTGTTGAAGTGCTTCAGGTCATCCAACAACCGAACATTTTGACTTGCCCTCTCGTAACTTCTGCATCATTGAGCTCGGGCTACAAAATCGGAGCGAGAAATAATAATGGCGGATTGCTCGAAGTGTTGGGCCGGTAGTCGATGTCCTTATTCGTCAGTTCCGCTGCAAATACGATGACGCACTTGCTCAAAAAAAATCTGAACAGGTTAAAAAATGACCAAAACAGAATATAAAGAAATAAACGAAGCACCTGAAGAGAATAATTTCATCTTTTCTGTACTTATAAACACTCCAAATATACAACAAAATGCATTTAAGGGCTAAAAAAGTGGATTTTGCATGTTTAGATTCTTCTACTCTCGATTAAACGGCACGTATCGCATCAACTCTTAAACCCAGCCGTTATAAGATCACAAAGCTGTTCTTTGAGAAGGCATCAGCCCTTCGCACGATATAGTGATGGATGGACTAAAAATGACACCATGAATTTCTTTATTATGAGTGCGCGTGTGCTAGCGGAGTCCAAATCATATTTGCCTCCTAAAATAAAGGGGGGGTTCGGCACGCGTGCCAGTAATAGTAAAATGCTTCGAGTTTTAATTGCATCATTACGTCCCCAATATCAGCAGCTCGCCTGCCAATATCAATATTGCCAAGGCATGGGTGGAATATAGATGGCCCAGGGTGAGCGTGGGTATCCTCAGTGTGCCAGCTTCATCTCCCCTGCCCGCTGAGAGGAGAGGAGCAAGTAGGCCGAAGATCAGCTCGTCTTTCTATTGTCCCTCCGTATCCCTTCATTACTGATGCATCTCGTCTGGCTGCTGATGGATCTGGAGTTGCTACACATAGGAATAGAAGTGTCCGGTGGGAAACATCATGTTACCTGTGTGTGTGTGTGTGTGTGTGTTCAGGTTAATATTACATTGTGGGGACCAAATGTCCCCGGTAGGATTGTAACACCTGAGATCTCCTGCATTGAGGGATCAGGGAAATGGGTTAATAAACTTACTCAATTATGTTTTTAAAAAATGGATAAATGCAGAAAGTTTTGTGTGATTGGTAGGTTTGTGGGTCGAGTAAGTGTGTGTGTGTGTGTGTTCAGGTTAATATTACATTGTGGGGACCAAATGTCCCCGGTAGGATTGTAACACCTGAGATCTCCTGTTAAAAATGGATAAATGCAGAAAGTTTTGTGTGATTGGTAGGTTTGTGGGTCGAGTAAGTGTGTGTGTGTGTGATGGGTAGGTTTAGGGGTCAGGTGAGGAAGGAAGGAGTAGACGGAGGTGCTGGTGTACAGTAGTTGTAGACAGAAACCCAAACAAAGGAAGGGATCATGACCGTAGTGCTGGGTCCGAGTCGGGCTTGACTTTGAGTCCTTAAAGGGATACTCCACTTTTTTTTGGAAATAGGCTCATTTTACCACTCCCCCAGAGTTGAACAGTTGAGTTTTACCGTTTACGAATGTATTCAGCTGATTTTTTTATTTTATTTATGGGCCAGTTGTTTAAAACATTTAATCTGGATCAAAATGATGATGATGATTTGGAAATCCCATTTTTGCCTATCCAGGATCAGGTAATCCGTCTTACTTTTATGCCGGTTTTTCAAAGCAACATTGGACTGGATCACCCTGATCCAGATACACAGTTTTCAAGATTACCAGTGCTCTAAATGGGACAACATATCACAATGTGGGCTACCAGCTATGCAAAGAACAGGTAGAAGAGCCAACATGGGGTCACGTTTCTTTTTTTGAGACAAAACACACATTTTTATTTTATTTTTACTTTACTATACTGAATAGCTTAATTGTCTTCAACGGTTGCACAAGTCAAGTGCAAAACATAAATAAAAGTGTATACACTAAATGATACAAATGTGTTATTTGACCAATTTTAAAGTTTTACTACATTTTCTTCCTGAAATCCACCTTGAAATCCTACCTCCTGTTGGGATCAGGACAATCCTGTTTTGTTTTTTTTGGATCAAAGTTATCCAAATCCCACTGACAAGTTTTGAACAACACAAACTGAAGGTTTGATCCAGATTAAAACTAGGATTGGATTCCCTGATCTAATCTGATTTCAGATTCCTTCTTTCCCTTTTGAACAACCCATTTTCTAGATTTGATCCAATCCGATGAGATTACCTTTGAACAACTGGCCCTATAAGAATATCAGTAAACAGACAGTTTCTGCTCTCATTGACTTCCATAGTAGGAAAAAAAATATACTATGAAATAGTGCTGTAGCGGCACGTCGATGATTCGACGTCAAAATTGCGTTGACGTCATATTTTTGCGTCGACGCTTCTTTATTTATTTATTTTTTGCATGTTCCCGGCGGTACAGCTTGCCACACACACGTGGGAGACCGAAACATTGCAGAATAGAGTGCGGACGTGTCGAGTATAAACCAGGCTTTAACTCCGTGTCAGCACGCTCTCTGATCAGTAGGTGAACTCCGCCTCCGACTCCGTTTCCCTCCTCAGCTGATATTATTATTTAAACATTCTCTATGATAAAACATGTTTGTAAAAAATATTTTAATAACACGGTTTTGGCGGTTGTAGAGTTATGATGGTGTTCAAATACATAATATTAGACTAACGTTAGCCAGCTTATAGTATCTTGATTCAGTATGCTAGTATTTATTTGAGATATTGTTTTTTTTATTAATTGAGCAGCAGAAAAAATATTCTTTATATTAGTCGTCCAATTAGTCATTAGATTAGTCGACTAATCGATAAAATAATCGCCCAACTAATCGTTTAGTTAATAATCGTTTACCCCAGCCCTACTATGGAAGTCAATGAGACCAGATACTCTCTGGTTACTGATATTCTTCGAAATATAAAAAAAATCAGCCGAATACATTCGTAAACGGTAAAACTCAACTGTTTAACTCTGGGGGACTGGTAAAATGAGCCTATTTCCAAAAACAGTGGAGTATCCCTTTAATATCCAAGTCCGAGTCGAGTCCGGCGAAATCCACAAAGGAAATTGACCTTTCACAAAGACCCGCCCCTCTTAGTTACTGTTGCTACATCCGACAGGCCATTCAGCTCTCACTCCACATGTTCTCACACAGTGAAAAATATATTGTGGAGCGAAGAGAAAAAGCAAGGTAATGCTCAACACGATGCATTAAGAGCCAGGGGTACACAAAATAAAAGTTTGCGTTTACATAATATATGTGGGTGCACTGTGTATAATTATTTTATATATATAAATACACGCACATGCTTGTATATATTTAAGAAATATTTTCATGTATATACTGTATATAGATTTATATATAATTTATATTATATATATATATAAATATAAATATTTTATATATAAATAATATTTTTTTCTTAAATATACATGCATATGTGTGTATTTATATATACTGTATATATATATACAAAATAATTATACACAGTGCACCCACATATATAATGTAAACGCAAACTTTTATTTTGCGATTAATCATTTGACAGCCCTAAATGAGTCTATATAATATATTAGTTTCAGCTTTTAAGTTGAATTACTGAGCTTTTGCACGATTTTTACAGTGATAACATGAAAATAAAGTTTGTTTCTAGAATTTGCGTCATCGCCCCCCTTAAGGCAGGTCAATAATGTGGTTGAATGTTAAATCTCCCCAACTAAGCAAGCCGAAAGCCAAGGCAATTAATGTAGAAGTGAAAGGTTTTTATCAACAACACAGAAAGGCCCAGAACACACTCCAGTGTGTGTGTGTGTGTGCAGACGATGAAGAGGCTAAAGGCCGAGATAAAGCCAGCTGTCGCGGGCGAGTGATGCGCTGAGACTCACTTTTTTAAGCGAGTCTTTGTTCTCTTGCGCTGTATCGGAGGCTCTCGAGCGCTCTGTCACTCTTAATTAAAATGTTGTTTACATATTAATTCCATTTTAAACACAGTCATATAGTTTTGATGATAACAGATGGCACGGTGAGATAATGGAGGGGTTAGTGTGGAGAGAGAGATTGCACATGATTTATTAAGATTTACTTTATTAGCGAGGCCCAGACATAAATTGCGTTATTGCGGCCAACCTCAACTTTCCCAGACTGAGAGCGTTTGTGTCTGTGCTCACGGCATCTGCTCGCTTCAGGAGGAAACGCTCTCGGATGAAGTGTTTTTCTCGCTCGAGTTACGAAGGAAAGGGGTCAGCGATATTGTGATTGAATGTTTGCCACGCCGAAATGATTTCTGAGATGGATAGTTAACTTGCCGTGTTGCATTGCTCATTTAAAAGCATTGATTTATGTTTATGTTTGTAAGGGATCGGCGGAGGAAAGATTTGCACAAAAGCTCCTCGCCGTCATATGTTGTTTGATTGGTTGTGGTTTTACCTTGTGAGATAATAACAAGCTCGCCGTTTCATGCCGGGGAATAAGGGATTTGATCGTTCAGTGTAATCTGGGAAACATCATTGAGCTTAGTTTTGACCTCAGGTTTGGCGATGTGAACTATAAACTTGCTTAAAACTAATACTTTTCACTACACTCTCACACTGTAAAAAAATATAGATGGTTTAACTTAAAAAAGTAAGTAACCTGGTTGCCTTAATTTTAAGTTCATTGAACTGGAAAAAGTGAGTTAATACAATAAAGGAGAATGATTTAATCATCAGAAACTCAAAATTATATGTTATCTGAACTAAATAAATTATTTAAGTTGATTTGACAAAAGAAAAAATGTTGTGATTACTACACTGTAAAGAAAATATTGTTGGTTTAACTTAAAAAAGTAAGTAACCTGGGTTGCCGTAAAATATTAAGTTGATTGAACTGGAAAAAGTGAGTTAATAGAATGAAGGAGATTAATTTAATCATCAGAAACTCAAAATAATAATAAGTTATCTCAACTAAATAAATTATTATAAAATTGATTTGACAAAAGAAAATATGTTTGAAAATATTTTTTTAAAGTGCACTTGTTTGATTTTTATACTTGCAAACATTACTGGAGTTATTTTTTTAATTATTTTTCATCATTTATGTATGGAACTTAAGCATAAAATATTCCTGAAAATTATCTGCATGCTTTTGTGTCCTTATTACAAGTGCACAAACTTAGTAAAATTATTACCATTAACTTTTTATTTATATATATATATATATATATATATATATATATATATATATATATATATAAATAAAAAGTTAAATGGTAATAATTTTACTAATAATTTTTACTGTATATATATATATATATATATATATATATATATATACACACACACACATGGTTATTTAAAAAATAAATAAAACAATTTAAGTTTTATAAGTTTCAAAATGAACAAATCTTTTTTCAAGTCATTTGGTTCATTCAGCGAACAAAATGACTCAAAAAAGATTTGTTCATTTTGATGAATGAGTTCGAACAGGAGAGTCACAAACACGCATCGCAGAACAGAGCAAAGTTATCCACAAGTTTCCTACGCCCCATGAGGCCTTGCGTCAAAAGTGGGCGCGACTTCCGGTTGGAAGTAAACAAAGCGCGATTTGACATGCTTGACACTCGTTCATTCAACAGTTGACAGTCATTCAAGTTATAGCGATCCAAACTAGCTAACGATGTGGGAACACAACCTCAACGAAATTAAAAAGGGTGAAATAACAGTACCTTTAACCTCCGCAGTAGTTGATTGGGAGTATTATAATAACATTATTAATAATCAATACTGATCAAGGCATGGTGACAGACAGTTGTGCGAGCTGACAAACAATTAAAATAAAAAATACACACTTAGTCATTGTGCTTTGGAGTTTATTCAAAATTATAAATGAATGTGCTGCTTGAATACATTAACTGGCACAGTTGGTATTCTGTCAACACAGGCTTTGATCCTGAGTTTAGGTGTAACATCAGTAGAGAACAGCCAATCACATGCTGATAGAGTTTATAGAATATTAAGAATTTAAACAAATGTACACAGGAAGATTCCTCGTCTTTTGGGAGGTGATGGAAACTTCAGTCGTTGGCAGGATCACTCTGATTTCGTTTTCAGCTTATGTTCAAAACAATCTCGTTTAAGCCACTAAATTAGTTTAGTCCGGTTATACATACAACCGCGAACAGCACATGTTGTCCATGAGCTCCGTAACGACATCTCTCATAAAGATTTGCGTCTTTAAATAGTAAAATAATTCTCCGAAAAACAGCTAGCCTCTTCGCTAACTAACACACAAAATACCATTCGAATGCTACTTCCGCCGCCTCACCGGAAGTTTCACCCACTTTATTTTTTACAGGAGCGCCCCTCGGAAACTTGTGGATAACATAGAGTCTATCCTAACGAGCTGAGGATCTGAATCAGGTGTGTTAAATAAGGGAGACATACACAATATGCAGAGCAGTGTGTCGCGAGGACTGGAGTTGATGCTTCCTGCAGCAGACGAGCTTTATGGAGATGCTGACTTCATTTTCCAGCAGGTCTTGGCACCTGCCCACACTGCCAAAAGTACAAAACCTGGTTCAATGACCTTGGGATTACTGTGCTTGATTGGCCAGCAAACTTGCCTGACCTGAACCCCATTGAGAATCAGACGCGTTGCCAAGAGAGAGATGAGAGACACGAAGACCAAACAATGCAGAAGAGCTGAAGGCCACTATTGAAGCATCCTGGTCCTCCATGACACCTCCGCAGTGCCACAGGCCGACCGCATCCATGCCACGCCACACCGAGGCACTGAGTCATGCTAAAGGGGCCCAAACCAAGACTGAGTACATATGCATGAGTATATTTTTCAAAGGGATTCTTTTTTATTGTTTTCATGTAATATTCACATTTTCTAAGATTTAGAATTTGGGGTTTGCATAAGCTTTGAGCCATAATCATCAAAATTATAGCAAATAAAGGCTTGATATATATCACTTTGCATGTAATGAGTCTATAAAATATATTAGTTTCAGCTTTTAGGTTGGATTACTGAACTTTTGCACATTATTCAAATTTTTCGAGTTTCACCTGTATGTATGTATGTATATATATATATTATAATAAATAATATTATTATACATTTATATACATATTTTTTAAAAATCATTTTTATTTCCACAAAAAGTGGAATACATGTAATCTGTCAGGACTTAGATCTGCCAGCAGTGGAAGAACAAGTGTCGCTTGTGACTTTAAGCAGAGGGTTAAGAAACGCGGTGACCTTCACGAGCTCTCAGGTTAGTGTGTGTGAGCCTGTGATTTCCCTGCATGTTGTTGTTGTGTCTCTGGATGATAGTATATGATAGATGGAGTGGATCCAGGACATCTCGATCGACAGCTGTTGATTGCTGTGGAAATCGAGAAAAGCTTCCAGAGCAGAACAATGAGCTCATTGCTCTCGCAGTTCAGTCGCCAACTGAGCTCTGCAGAGGAGCACTTCATGCATGTCAACACACACGTCCAAAACACCACAGCCTTCCAATCTCCACACACACCTGCATCTTTTAAACTAGCCTTTCTCATCCAGTGGCACTTCATGTGCATGTCCTCTTTTGTTTGTTTTGTTTGAGACTAAAGAACAAACTTGCAAAAAGCCACAAGACACCATAATTACAGTGATTTTAGGAGACATTGTTTTATGTTTGTAAAATGCCTTAGCTGTGGTAAAATCACTGTAACACATGACCATGAGTGGCATGAAATGCATTATGGCCAATATATATATATATATATATATATATATATATATATATATATATATATATATATATATATATAGAAACGATACATTTTAATAAAAATAATAAATAATATATAAAAATAATTTTCACAATTAATTTAGAAATGGTTTATTTTACTATTTATTAAAAATGTTTGTGTGTGTATATATATATATATATATATATATATATATATATAGGCCTATATCACAAAAGTAGGCACAAAGACAGAATTTTTTTTCACACAAAAAATATGTTTATATAATTTTACACAATATTTTTTATATAATTTGACTATTTATGAAAATTATTAAAAATATATTTATGCATGTTCGAAATGCTTTTGTGACACATTTTGATGATAATAAAATTTTATTTTCTATACATTATTATTATTTATATTAATATTATAATTAAAATCTTTTAAATTATTTTTTATTTAACTTTATTTAGATTATTATAACCATTCCCACATGCATATAATTTATACATTTATTTGTTTCATTCATTATATAAATTATCATTCTTTATAATTATATTAATTATTAATGATGATACTATTTATTAAAATGTATATAAATATATACATTATCACAAAATGTATAGGCCTACATCGCAAAAAGTATTTGACGCAAAATATGTTTATATAATTTTACGCAATATTTTTTTAAAACTATTTCTGAAAATGATTTATGTGTGAAATATTTATGCTTTTGTGACGCACACATTTTTATGATAATAAATAAAATGTTATTTTCTATACATTATTATCGTTAATAATAAAATTAATTAATATAATTACATTTTTTTCACAATACATTTTTAATTATTTGTAATTATTATAAGCATTCGCACATGCATATATATATATATATATATAATTTATCATTTTATAATTATATTCATTATTAATATTTTTTCTATAATATTCACACAAAAATTTACATTTTATTTTAATTTGACTATTTATTTAAATGATCACATAAATAAGTGTATGTAACGTGGGCATGTGCGCGCCAGTCCATCAGAGCATATTAGCGGCGTCTCGATACTTCAGCACTTTTAAACGGCCTGTACTTGTTTGCTGTTTTTTTTTTTAATTTTTTTTTTTTATGAATCCATTATGATTAGAAATTAGAGACAGCGGGGTTGGGAGAAGAAACGGTGGATTGTTTTTAAGAAAAATTAGCATTCTGTGAGAGATCTATCCCCAGGCTTAATTAAGGCAAATTCAGTATTCCAGTTCATCATCAGCTTTATGTAATGTTAAAAAACAAGTTCTGCTTATTGGCATCTGTTTATTTCTTATTAAAAAAGAAAACATTATACCGGGTGATTTGGCACCTTCGTAGCTTGTGCCTGGGCCTCATATTATGGGAATTCTCGGTTTGTGCGATGATTAAATGCTTAATAAAAAATTCATTGCTGTCGCCAACATCTGCATTGTAGCTCTAACGGCTCACTGGAGTGTGTGTGGCTTGTAAAGTTTCCAAACGCGCGTCGAGAACCCTGGAAAGTTCAGCGCTGAGTTTGCCTCGCTCATTACGCCGATACTCCTGCGCCTGCGATTAGACAAAGAACATCTTTAATTGCTTTAAAATCGGAATGCATGATAAGAACGGATTAATTTGATTTTTCTGTTTCTACAAGTAGCAGATGGTTTATGTCTTAGGAATGCTCGTGTTGTAAAATGAGATCCCAGCTCGCCTCTGATTGGTCACTGTTAATGAAGCGTGCTGTGCTGATTATTGATTTAGAAAATGAGGATGACACCGGGATTGTGTGTGTTGTGGTAATAAATTAAAAAGCAGGGTGCTTCTTGTTTAACGGCCGCCAACGTAACTCAAATATCATGAAATATGTTTGATTCTCCACAGTCAGGTGGTCTCTGGCCCATCGAAGTAATTTATTATTTATTGGGAGTTTGTATGATTTTGCTAGACGCTGCTAACAAGCAGATGGTCGACTTGACTTATTTGTGTTTTGTGTTTCTGAATGACCGATCAGGTGCATGATGGGAAATTCAATGAGCTGCTTGTCAGAGGAGAAACAATTCATTGGAGAGAGCCCACCAAAGCTCTGTGTGTGTGTGTGTGTGTGTGTGTGTGAGAGAGAGAAAGAGTCTGTGTGTGTGCGCAGCTTTGTTAAGATCTCTCTCTCTCTCTCTGTCAGTCTCTCTCGACCCCCTCCCTCTCTCTCTATCTATCTTGTATTATTATTGGCTGTGGCACGAGCATCTGTTTCAGAGTGGCGTTCCTCTCTGCATTAATAACTTTCCACTGATGATCAGCACGCAGAAGTGCGGTCCAGTGATGGAGGTAATGTAGTCCTCTCGAGGCCTGTCTGTCTCTCTCTCTCGAGGCCTGTCTGTCTCTCTCTCTCGAGGCCTGTCTGTCTCTCTCTCTCGAGGCCTGTCTGTCTCTCTCTCTCGAGGCCTGTCTGTCTCTCTCTCTCGAGGCCTGTCTGTCTCTCTCTCGAGGCCTGTCTGTCTCTCTCTCGAGGCCTGTCTGTCTCTCTCTTGAGGCCTGTCTGTCTCTCTCGAGGCCTGTCTGTCTCTCTCTCGAGGCCTGTCTGTCTCTCTCTCTATCTCTCTCGAGGCCTGTCTGTCTCTCTCTCGAGGCCTGTCTGTCTCTCTCTCGAGGCCTGTCTGTCTCTCTCTCTCTCTCTATCTCTCTCGAGGCCTGTCTGTCTCTCTCTCGAGGCCTGTCTGTCTCTCTCTTGAGGCCTGTCTGTCTCTCTCGAGGCCTGTTTCTCTCTCGAGGCCTGTCTGTCTCTCTCTCGAGGCCTGTCTGTCTCTCTCTCTATCTCTCTCGAGGCCTGTCTGTCTCTCTCTCGAGGCCTGTCTGTCTCTCTCTTGAGGCCTGTCTGTCTCTCTCGAGGCCTGTTTCTCTCTCGAGGCCTGTCTGTCTCTCTCTCGAGGCCTGTCTGTCTCTCTCTTGAGGCCTGTCTGTCTCTCTCGAGGCCTGTTTCTCTCTCGAGGCCTGTCTGTTTCTCTCTCGAGGCCTGTCTGTCTCTCTCGAGGCCTGTTTCTCTCTTGAGGCCTGTCTGTCTCTCTCGAGGCCTGTTTCTCTCTCGAGGCCTGTCTGTCTCTCTCTCGAGGCCTGTCTGTCTCTCTCTCTATCTCTCTCGAGGCCTGTCTGTTTCTCTCTCGAGGCCTGTCTGTCTCTCTATCGAGACTTTTTTTCTCTCTCGAGACCTTTTTCTCTCTCGAGGCCTGTCTGTCTCTCTCGAGGCCTGTCTGTCTCTCTTTCGAGGCCTGTTTCTCTCTCGAGGCCTGTCTGTCTCTCTCGAGGCCTGTCTGTCTCTCTTTCGAGCCCTGTTTCTCTCTCGAGGCCTGTCTGTCTCTCTCGAGGCCTGTCTGTCTCTCTTTCGAGCCCTGTTTCTCTCTCGAGTCCTTTCTGTCTCTCTTGAGGCCTGTCTGTCTCTCTAGAGGCCTGTCTGTCTCTTTCTCGAGGCCTGTGTGTCTCTCGAGGCCTGTCTGTCTCCCTCACATGAGGCCTGTCTGTCTCTCTCTCGAGGCCTGTCTGTCTCTTTCTCGAGGCTTATCTGTCTCTCTCTCTCAAGGCCTATCTGTCTCCCTCACATGAGGCCTGTCTGTCTCTTTCTCGAGGCCTGTCTGTCTCTCCCTCGTGGCCTCTCTGATTTTCTCTCAAGGCCTATCTGTCTCCCTCACATGAGGCCTGTCTGTCTCTCTCTCTTTTATACTTCCTGCTCACTACTTTACTTCCTGCGCAGACGCAAGTCTCAAGATGTCAGCCCATATCGGGACACTCGTGGCTTCACTTCTGACCAATGGAAGAGAGCGAAGGTGCGTCGTCCATCTTTTTTACAGTCTATGACTGGTATATATACGTCACAATATGAAAAAGAAGATGAGCACAACTTGTGTTTCATGTTGACTTAGAGCTGTTTGACTGACGTTTTATTTATTAATAAAATAATTTCATGTCAAATAGGTGTGAAATATAAACGGGCGCCACAACAGAAACAGATGTCTGTCGACTGAGTGCGCCGCATCAAAGAAGTCGAGACATCTTCATTATTAGAATAATAATTACTATAGAATTATCTAGTTTGTTTTGCATTTTGAGATGTTGTTTTGAAAACATGCTGCAAACATTATTTGCCATGGAAGAAGAATTGATGTTCTTCCTGAGTTGTGAGCGTACAGTCTGAAATAAATATGATAATCAATGTGAATGTGAATGAAAAAACTAGATACTGTACAGCAATATAATGCAGAGACCAAACTGTTTTTCTTTTTGAATGATTTGGTTAGAAATACTCACAAACTCAAAAGTTAATGGTTTGAATATTTAATAAAATATATACAAATTAAATTTAAACTTAAAATATAATACGTCTTATCTTAAATCTACACTGCTGTTAAACAGTTTGAGGTTGGTAATATTTATATAGTGTATAGTGTCGATCTCTTCTGCTCACCAAGGCTGGATTTATGTGTTCTAACATACAGTAAAAACAGTGAATTATTATTAAAATTGTCCACACGATAATTCAGAAATCATTCTAATATGCTGATTTGCTGCTCGAGAAACTTTTCTGATTAATATTATCAATGTTAAAAACAGTTGTGCTGTCGCTATATATTTTTGTGGAAACTGTGATACATTTTTTGGATTCTTTGATGAATAAAAATAATATTCTATTTGAAATAGAATCTTCAGTAACGTTATAAGAATCTTTACTGACACTTTTGATTAGTTGCTGAAAAATCAGTTTCATTCAAAAAACATCAAGCTTTTGAATGCCAATGAATTCTAAAAACTGCTAATTAGTACAAATAGTATTGATTTTGTTTGTTTTGTTTATAGTTTAGTTAAAGGAGTAGTTCACTTTTGAAAAAAAAACTTTTGCTGATAATTTACTCACCCCCGTGTCATCCAAGATGTCCATGTCTTTCTTTCTTCAGTCGAAAAGAAATTAACATTTTTGATGAAAACATTCCAGGATTTTTCTCCATATAATGGACTTCAATGGGGTCCAAATGAGAGTTTCAGTGCAAACTGTTCAAAGGGCTTTAAACGACACCAGACGATGAATAAGAGTCTTATCAAGTAAAACGATCGCTCATTTAATAAATAAATAACAAAGTTTAAGTTTTATAAGCTCAAATGCTCGCCTTGCTCTGTTCTGTGATGCACATTCGTGACTCTCCTGTTCGAACTCGTTCATCAAAATGAACAAATCTTTTTTCGAGTCATTTGGTTCATTCAACGAACGAAATGACTCGAAAAACGTTTGATACCCAATGAAGTCCATTTCATGGAGAAAATCCTGGAATGTTTTCATCAAAAAGAACGACATGGACATCTTGGATGACATGGGGGTGAGTAAATTATCAGCAAACACGTTTCTAAAAGTGAACTACTCCTTTAATTAACAATATGTTCAAATTTTGGTCTGATCATATTGTTTTGACTGTTTTACGATCCAGCGTGTTTTTGGAAAAGAGCAGCCTGCACGTTATATCTAAATAGCTCGTTTTGGGATGAGTAAACGATGTTGCAGTTTTCATTTATCAGTCTTTTGAATTTTTTCCTGCCTTATGCCTGTTTTTATTGTCATATTTCCCACAGCAGATTAACAGTGATCCGTGTTCTGAAGATCCCGAGCCAGTGTCTGCTTCGTCAGTAAGTCAGCATGTTTTGAATGTTTCTCCACCTGTTACTGTCCGCAGGCTAACATACACTCGTGTGGCAGGTCTTCATTCCCACAGGAGCGGAGGAGGAGGGGGGAGAAACCCTTGTGGATTTTTTGCATCATTAAGTATTTACGTGATGCCACTTCACGTTATTTACACTGGACTGATGGTAATGTGTTCAGAGCTGCTCACGAGAGCACAGACCCGTGTGCACATATCTTAATGTTCTCTCGCAGATGCTAACACACGTCACTGTGTGCCTCAACAAGCTCCGCTCACACACGCTGGTATTCAAAGTCACCCTCGACGAACACAAAAATGCATGAAGAGAAATGTCGAATATTAAGTTATTTGTGACCACATCTGTCCAGCTCCTTACAGGACAAAACTGGCCAAAACTATCACAGGACTTATGCTGCTTATCTGGAGTCGAACACAGGCTGAACTTCGTGGACATACTAAAAGATTATTGATCGTAAATATGCCGTCGTTTTAAATATTTCGGAATTGTTTTGTTAAAAACTTAATATATTTATATACAAATGAATTAAAATGTTGTCTATTTGTTTATTTTAACTTTTACAACCATATATATGATTATTAATTTAAATTTATTGATTAAATATATATATATATGTATGTATATATTTAATTTATTTTATCTCTCTATTTCTCTTTTACAATTATTTATTTTAATATTTATTATACATTTACATTTTTAATTTAATTTTTTTTAAATGTATAGATTTTTTCCCCAAAGAAATTTAAAATCTATTTAATTTTATATTTAAAATCTATTTAATTTATTTTCTCCCTCTTTTTTTGTACATATATACATAGCATAAAACATAAAAGTTGGTGTTTATATAATATATGTGTGCATATTATATATATATATATATATATTAATCGCATCCAAAATAAACGTTTGATTTTTCATAATATTTGTGTGTAGTGTGTATAATTATTTTGTATATATAAATACACACATATGCATGAATATATTCAACAAAAATATTTTATTAATTTATCAAATATTTATATTTATGTATAATATTAATTATGTATAAATATATATAAAGTATATACATGCAAATATTTCATAAATGTATACATGCATGTGTGTGTATTTATATATATAAAATAATTATACACACTACACACACACACATATATATTATGTAAACAGAAACTTATTTTGGATGCGATTAATCACGATTAATCATTTCACAGCCCTATATTTATATATTATAAACAAACTTTTATATTAGGTGTGGTTAATCTCTCACTTTAAATAAACATGCAAATAATATCATATTTATTTATTTTTAAAAAAACATAATTAAAAAAAAAAATCAGTTTTGGGATTTGGGCTAAATGATGCTTTCTAGTTTGGGACCAAATGTTTGGAAAAGTTCATTCACATATTTGTTTAAAGGAGTAGTTCATCCAAAAATATTAATCATTATATTTATATTGATATTCTTTTTTTATTGAGAGCGATTTTTACTGTGCTATATCTGTATCATTTTTGGTGTGAACGGGCTTTAAACCCTGTATAAGTATTTCTTGTTTTCTTCCTATGGAAGTGAATGAGGACCAGAAACTGTTTGGTTACCAACACTCTTTAAAATACGTACTTTTATGTTCAAGAGAACAAAGAAACTCAAGCAGGTATAGAACAATTTGAAGGTGAGGAAATTATGACAGAAAGTTTGTAATATAGGCCACTTTATGGTGCTTTTTTGTCCCCTTTGGAGTTTAACACTGTTCTATGCCTTAAAGATGCAGTTTGAACCTCGTGCAAATTACTTCAGCCCAAGAACACAACAGGAAATCACACATTGCGTTATTAATAGTATCCCCCCCACACACACACACACGCAAGCGAGAGTTCAGATGTTTCAGATGTCAAACACAAGCTTCACGTATGCGTTTATCTCTCTCATCTCTGCTCTGCGTGTCTGTGCAACGAATGGAGCCGTGCATCCAACCAAACAGCTGTTCACACACACACACACACTTTTACAGAAGTTTGCTGCCATTTGGTCATTTTGGTTGTTCTGCTTTAGAAAAGAGCTTCAGGCGCACACCTGTTGCACCCAGAACAGCCGTACGTCAGTTGTGCGTGTGTTTTATGTTATCTTTACACACTAAAGTCACTTAACAATAATTGTATTAGATAGAAAATATCAAACCAAGTGTCATTTGCAAGAAGAGCTTTTCTAAAAGTCTCACTTTTTCAATTACCAAGTCTTTAGTTTAAACAATATTGCCTCATATTTTTTAACTTGTAAAATTTTAATTCTTTTATTCATCATTTACAAAAATAAATGCCTTTTTATATGTATAATGGCAAGATATTTTGTTATATTAACTGTGAATTTGTCCAAACACTTTTTAGGGTCGCTGTATATAAAAATGTGACAACATGCCCCGTAGGTGGGGTATATTGTAACATCACCATATAACAGCTTAAAATGCTTGATGCTTAAAAATGTTCTCTTAATAAAATACAATTATTCACTTTTTCACATAAAATAATGGCATTTTTTTAATAATTAAAAATAAACTAATTTTTAATATACGCTGTATATAAAAATGTGACAACATGCCCCATAGGTGGGGTATATTGTAACATCACCATATAACAGCTTAAAATGCTTGATCTAATCAAAAAAATATACAAGTCAAACCAAAAATATTTTCTTAATAAAATACAGTTATTCACTTTTTCATATAAAATAATGGCATTTTTTAATAATTAAAAATAAACTAATTTTTTAATATACGCTGTATATAAAAATGTGACAACATGCCCCATAGGTGTGCTATATTTTAAAATCACCATATAACAGCTTAAAATGCTTGATCTAATCAAAAAAATATACAAGTCAAACCAAAAATGTTTTCTTAATAAAATACAGTTATTCACTTTTTCATATAAAATAATGGCATTTTTTTAATAATTAAAAATAAACTAATTTTTAATATACGCTGTATATAAAAATGTGACAACATGCCCCATAGGTGGGGTATATTGTAACATCACCATATAACAGCTTAAAATGCTTGATCTAATCAAAAAAAAAAATACAAGTCAAACCAAAAATATTTTCTTAATACAATACTATTATTCACTTTTTCATATAAAATAATGGCATTTTTTTAATAATTAAAAATAAATTAATTTTTGAGTTAGACAACAAACACACCGGAAAACACAGCTATAGTTCAAAACAAAATAATAATTAATAATTTCTCAACATTGACTCTTTATTTACACATTTCTCATGTTTTCTCAATAGAATTCATAAAAGTATAGAATATAATAGCATATTTCTCATTGTAACGCAGTGTGACAACATGCCCCAACTGCACAACTGGGGTTTAAACCCTGCTAGTGTCTTCTGCTAGTTAGCGAACTATATCAACTGTTAAACAACTGATTGTCGATTGAAAAATAATATCAGATTTGTCAAATTTAAAATAAACACAAAAAATAGAGATGAGTAAGAAATGTACTTTTGCTATGGTTAAATAAATATTCAGTGACATCTTTCAAAGATTTATGAATTTTGGCGCATTTTTTTCCTCTATATAGTGTTGAAATGGCAAATAGTAAATACACCACGTTTCGTCATGCTAGCATGTGTGGAAGTATTATAAAAAAAGTGTGTGACAACTAGCCCCGCGCTCCCCTACTGTGTTTGTCGTGTAGTCATTCCTTGCGTTTCTGAAGGAAACGATCTTATTTTAATGCGGCGTCCCCGGTGTGTGTTTTGAAGTCATGATTCAAACACTATGAGAAACAATGGAGTGTATTGTGACCGCCGCCACTCGAGGACGAGGTTGGTTTTTCAGAAGGGTTTCCCCTTCAAACCGGGCCGGGTTATTAAACACAGCTCCTCAGACAGCGTGATTAGCCAGAAATTGACGAGACATGTTCATTTAGATTGAATTTTTCTAGACATTTATTTCATTTGTCATGCTGTAAGATACATGAGGTCTATTTCAGTCATATTAACTCTCATGATGTTGGTGAAAAACGAGTGTTTGCTCGTTATATAGAAGATTGTCCTTATAATGATACTCTAGATTACACTTTACTCCAATGGCCCACTTTACACACTCTACATGTCAACTATCAGTCATTAGAGTATTAGTCTGCTTAATATCTGCTATCGTTATTTTGATTCTACTGATTATAAGTAACTTTACAATGAGATATCAACCTACTCTACTAACCTACTAATACTCTGAGTTACATCCAGATGCTTACTTATAGTTATGAGAATACTCTATAAATCAGGTCACTTTGGATTTTGTCAGCTAATTTATTTGCTTATTTTTAAATCAAGCAAATTGCACTTTTAATGAGCCACATGAACGGTCATTATTTATAATAATAATAAACTTATTTTTTTATTATTCTATCATCTCAAAATGCTTGACAAGAATCAAATAAAAAATACAAAATACGTGAAAACATACCATCAAATTCATTATGAAGTAACAAAATAATCACATAAAATCAACCCTAAAATGAGACGTTTTTAACTAAAAACTGAACTTTTTATGCGCTTTGGCCGTTCATTTACATTACAATGGCATTTGGGAGCCTGAAAACACAAACTTTGAATATTGTTTTCAAATTGCACGTTTTTGAAAACGATATATGTTTAAGCTACGAACATCTGAATTTGTGAAACGGTGATGTCACGCTCGTATGTATTAAGTGTTCAGCCTATATAAGCGCACTGTAAAAAAAACAAAACTTTTTTTTTTAGTTATCTTTTTGCTTTGACTCAGTTGTATGTAGAATATTAAGTATTGTATACTTGAAAAGTTTTGTTGGCATATTTAAATAATTGACCCAACCACTTATTCTAAGTAACCTAGACTTGCAAAGTTTAGTTGAAATGTCACAAACTTACTTATTCATGTTGTCTGGACTTAAAAAATTTAGTTGACATTTTACAAACTTACTTTTTCAAGTTGTTTGTACTCAAATTTAGTTTAATTCAACTTAAACGTTAGTCATGTTGTCTCAGGTTATCTATCCCCCAACTATACTGCGTGTTCTCGTTTATCATTTTAAATTTACCCTAATTTTTGTCAATTTTTGTACTTTTTTTAATTGAACCTGAACATTTTTTATGTGTGATTATATATTTGAATGTAATTTTATGTTGCCTTGCACTTTTAGCCTTGTCTTGGCCAGGTTGCGGTTGCAAATAAGAACTTGTTCTCAACCGATTAACCTGGATAAATAAAGTTAAAATAAAATAAATGAATATAAATAATAAAAACAAATAAATAATTCAAATTTTTCCATATAAAAGACTTTGGGGCAGATTTAAATGCTCTTCTCCCATAAATGTGGCGTCTGAAAGGGAAACTCCTACATGCACATGCAATACGGCCAAAATAACCCTGTCCACGCCTGTAGTTATTACAGTAGTGACATCCTGACAGTAGTTATTAACACCAAAAGAGGGTTTGTGCCGGTGCAAGCTGTAAGTCTGACCATTTAGTCAACCGTTTCCCCTACAAATGAACAAAGAAAAGGACAAAACAGTCAAACAAGTTCAATATTTTTTTCAAAAGATAAAAAATTACCAAGTGACGTCGCCCCCTACTGGCCCGCAGAATACAGCGTTTCTAGGCGTTTTCACGGATCCATTGTTTTGACATGAAACTTTTTTAAAACGCAAAGGAAAAACTTTCTGCTTTTAGTACATTGTAAAAAATTTGGAGTAGGATTTACTTGAAAAAACCTTGCTAAACGATCTCACTCAGAAAATGCTAGTAAATTTACAAAGATTTGCCAAGTAAAAACCTAAACATATTTATCAGTAGCTTTAATTAGAAATCTTTAAGTTAAATTCACTTGGAATATGGAATTAAGTAAACTTTACAAAAAATAAGTAATTTTAACTCGGCTTGTAAAAGGTTGATTAATACCGATTTCCTTTGCCTTTGTATTACATTTCACTAAAACAATAATCTTGAATTTTATTAGTCATTTATAGTATGTTCTTTACTTAGATCATCTAAGTAATTTATATATACATCATGTCAGATGTTAAGCATCATGTGAATGCAAACACCTCAATACTTGGTAGATAATACACAATGGCGGTAACATTTGATGGATCGTTTTTGTGTTTGAATGTGTCGTTTTAAGCAAAAAATGTACTCGAAATGTCACAAAATGGCGATTTACTAATACTGACAACAAAAATCAATGATAAAACAGTGTAAATACAGCTGGAAACCAGTGAAAAATGAGCCTCATTAATTATTCAAGGTCCAGTGCATGATGGGAACCCCAGTATCAGAAAAGTTGAGTCATTTTTACTTAATTTTATTGAGTTGATATTACACTTTCATTTCTACTCGCTTGAAATAAGTACTGATATGGAATTTACTTAGTTTTTTAAATTCTTGCCTGAACTAACTTTTTCAAGTAAATTACATTGGGTTTTTTCACTAGTATTTACTTCACCAAAAAAACATTTTTTACAGTGTACGTCGTTGTCGTGTAAACACCCTGAGAGAAGATATAAAAGCACCACATGATTCTGCACGTCTATAATACACATTGTGAATATTTTAGCCATTATGTTTTCTGAAATCCATTTCATTAAACTCCAGTTACTTGTTTTTGCGTGTTACACTCTTAGATCAGTAACAATGGAGTTATTATTGATTATTGATTTTTTATGTAAAGAAGTAGATCTTCCCTTTAGTCCCTTTTAATGTTTAAAAATCTTGATTTGTATGATCATTAGTATTGAATAAGCACACAGTAACCGGCGGCTGTGCTCCTGTGATGTTGCAGTGCTCCTCCGAGTGCCCTGTCGAGGCGATTAAAGCAGAGAAATGTTGTGATCCTCAGTCAAACGTGTGACCCGAGGCGGCGCTGTAATCTGATGCGCTCTCGATCATCGCTGCTCAGAGTTTGTGATTGGGAGAGATTAGCACGCATAAAAGAGAAGCGCTTTTACAATAGTATTATGACAATTTGAAGGCCCATTATATGTAGATAAACTATCAGGGATGCTTTATCGATGGCACATCAGCTCTTGGGTTATGCTCACGTTAATCCAATTCAGCAACTGTGTCTGACGCTTACGTTTATTTTATGTTTATGCACAGCGTGCTCTAATTTATTACATTTTCAGTGCACTAGTGAATGTTTTCCCCCTTGTATATGTTAAACCTTTATATATTAGGGCTGTCAAGCGATTAATCGCGATTAATCGCATCCAAAATAAAAGTTTGTGTTTACATACAGTAATATATGTGGGTGCACTGTGTATAATTATTTTGTGTATATATATATAAATACACACACATGCATGTATATTTAAGAAAAAAAAATTATTCATATATAAAATATTTATATAAATCTATATACAGTATATACATTTCTTAAATATATACAAGCTTGTGTATGTATTTATATATATAAAATAATTATACACAGTGCACCCACATATATTATTGTATGTAAACACAGACTTTTATTTTGGATGCGATTAATCGCGATTAATCATTTGACAGCACAAATATATATATATATATATATATATATATATATTAGGGCTGTGCAAAAATGAATTCCGATTAATTGCATCCAAAATAAAAGTCTGTGTTTACATAATATATTTGTGTGTGCTGTATATAATTATTTTGTATATATAAATACCTATGCATGCATGTATATATTTAAGAATTATTTGCGCTTAAATTCTGTATATATATAAAAAAATACATAATCTATATTATATAAATATAAATATTTTATATATGAATAACACATTTTCTCAAATATATACATGCATGTGTGTGTATTTATATATACAAAATAATTATATACAGCACACACAAATATATTATGTAAACACAGACTTTTATTTTGGATGCGATTAATCGCAATTAATTTTTGCACACTGTTTTTTTTTGTGTGTGTGTGTGTGTATTTTTGGAAAGTTCCTGATGCAGAATATGTATATATACATTTAAACCAAACATTATTTTAATGCCAGATATAATTTTTACAGTTTTTTTACAAGTGTGTGCAGGACATTATAGTTCATTTATGTAAATGTAAATGTAAAAAGTAAATGTGACATATTACACCCAAATATTCTTCATACAGTGACTACCAGTCAAATATGATTCCTTTGCTGAAGTGTGTTTTCTGCTCTTTTTTACACACACACTGAACAACATGAAGCATTGCTTGGTCACTGGTTGAGCTAAACTGGTATTATCTAATGGTGTAGTTAAATTTAACAGATATTCAACATAATTCATGTGTGAGAGTCCAACAGAAGGACGGACAGCACCAGTCAAATATCCACTGAATTCTGCTCATGTTTTATCTAAACTAAAGCAAATAAATTGTGATAATGTGAGAAATGTCTGAATAAAGTTTGGTTTGACTGTATATATATACATCAGTATCTCATTGCACAATTCAAAATTAGAATGGCAAATTTATGAAATACCATTGATCTAATATCTCGCAATGAAAAGAACATGGGATTGTAAACGTTGGATGGTTTTAGGGAATCACAGCGGTGGCAGAAACACACACTCTGCTCTTAACGCTCTTCCCGCTGTGAGCTTTGATTGACAGTTCTGTCATCCGAATTCTTTAGCATGGCGAATGTTCTCAACCTAAACCCTGTTTTGTCTGTCATCATAATTTATTTAATCATATTTTACCATACCTTCCACCCTTCCCCCATCCGCTCTTCCCACAGAAACACACTTTTCCCCTGTCTCTGCGCCGTCGCGTAAACTAGGCATTTCTGTGGCATCTATCAAAGGAGCGCCCGTCCTGTGGTGATGTGAATTAAGACAGATTATCGGTCAATAATTCAGAACAGGACCCACCGGCCCACCTGATGCTGGAGCGGAGATCTGGGATGTAAATAAATAATAGCGTTCTTTTCAGTTGCGCTTTAATAACATGAAATATTTAGCTATTTGGATGATTAAATTTACTGCTAAATTACAGGACGCCTGAAGATGCGACCAGTGAAACGGTGGCCGATGTGTGCAAACGGGAAGCTGGCCAGAGCAGGAACACACACACACACACACACACAGTCAAGCCCCAGGTGACATCTGCTGGAATATCTACATGGGCGACGTTAGGAATGAAACACTACCGTATTTACTTTATACTACTTTATTATCTGTGCATTATGCTATATTGTTGTCACATGACCTCATTAAAAATGAAAAATGGCTATTTTTAATCAAAAATGTCTGAGGCTCTTTAGCATACAGAAAATATTTTTAGTACACATAGGCCTACAGAAATAGACATGTGGTGGTGTTTTATTCTGTACAGCCACAAAGAAAATTAATACAGTCTTAAAAATAACGGATGAAAAGAAAAAAATACTAATTTTAACCTTTTGTGGAACGGAAAGATTCCGATGTGAACTGTAATAACATTTAAATAGAAAAAGATGCCTGATCTTTTCTCCTTTTTATTTAATTTTTGCTCTAAAGCTTGGTATCCTAAAAATAATAATTACTACATACATAATAAATATTAATAAGCACTAATACGGAGTTTATTGAGGCAAAAGTCACTGAAAAAAAAGTACTTGGGAAAAAAAGCTAGGCAACTTTTTTTACTCAGAAAATGCTAGTAAATTAAAAGTAAAAATCTAAACATATATCAGTAGCTTTAATTAGAAATCTTTAAGTTAAAATTACTTGGAATATGTAATTAAGTAAACTTTACAGAAAATAAGTCATTTTAACTTGGCTAGTAAAAGGTTGATTAATATATTATATTACTAAACATTTTAAGTTAAATTAACTTACATTTTTCAAGTTACCATTACTTAATTATTTTAGTTTGCTCACATTTTTTAAGTAGATTCAACTTGTTCGGGCTAACAGTGATTTAGTTGAAATTTCCTTTGCCTTTGCATTACATTTCACTAAAACAATAATATTGCATTTTATTAGTCATTTATACAGTAGGATGTGCTTTACTTAGATCATTTAAGTCATTTATATTACACCATGTCAGATGTTAAGCATCATGTGAATGCAAACACCTCAATACGGTAGACAATACACAATGGCGGTAACATTTGATGGATCGTTTTTGTGTCATTTTGAGCAAGAAATTTACTCAATGTCACAAAATGGCAAGTTACTAATGATAAAACAGTGTAAATACAGCTGGAAACCAATGAAAAATGAGCCTCATTAATTATTCAAGGTCCAGTGCATGATGGGAACCCCAGTATCAGAAAAGTTGAGTTTTATTGAGTTGATATTTACACTTTCATTTGTACTCGCTTGAATTAAGTACTGATATGGAATTTACTTAGTTTTTTTTTTTAATTCTTGCCTGAACTAACTTTTTCATGTAAATTACATTGTTTGTTTTTTTCAGTAGTATTTACTTCACCAAAAAAAAAAAAAACATTTTTTCCCAGTGAGTGAGAATTGAACCCTAATCTAAAAAGTGTGACCACTGTAAAAAAAAATATTTTCATGATTTGTAATCACAACATTTTTTCTTTTGTCAAATAAACATAGATAATATATGTATTTCAGATAACATAATATTCTGAGTATATTTTTCCATTTCAATGAGCTTAATTTTAAGGCAACCAGGTTACTTTCTTTTTTTTTTAAGTTAAAACAACAAAAAAAAGTGTGGTCTATTTTGCTTTTAGGGAATCCTAAAATAAGATGATATACGTCATGAATCAAGCACTCATCTGAATAAACACTTGTATGTTTTGCTCTATTTTTTTGTGGAAGTGCATTGAATACGTTGATATTTCCATCCAAAATAATTACAGCGTGAACATTTTGGCACCCGTTCTCGTATTACAGAAACGATAACTACAATGAGAAATGGGGCAATTAGAGAGGTTCACATGCATTATTTAGTCCTCATTAGCTTCCTGTGACATGGCCGGCGACGGACCAATGAAAAGTGTTGGCTTCGCCCGGGCAATTAGTAAAATTAGTGGTGCAGGATTTGGCGTTAGTTCAGGCCACATGGCCTGTGAGATACCAGCCTGGTGTCGGTCCAGTCGTTTATAACGTCGCTTATATGACGTGAACGAATCACAGACGGGCCACCGACGACACCGACGTCCGAGGAATCGGGCCAAGAGGAAGGCCGAGCGCAGGGACTCCAATGTGTCCGTAATTAGCAAGCCGGGATGTGTTTGTTTTCATCTCTGCGTGTTTGCACTGATAAAGTTTGACTTGCCAAAAACGCCGGTCCCACGTTGGATGCGGCTCAAGCTGTTTCCCAGCATGCTTTAGGAACGGGGCCTCGCTATTGGTCACCTGTTTGAAAGCGATCCGCCATTTGCACGCGAAACACAGGCTAGCAATGTGCCACCAAGATAATACGACGCTCCGAACAATTAACATGTAGTGAAAATTGATTTGTTTACTCGGCTCCACTTTTTCCAAAGGGCGGATAAATATGGCTTTTCCCTCTTTGACTTCACGACGCCCACGTGTTGGCGTGCATCTCCCGCTGAACCCCCTCTTAACTTATAGTTTAGCGGATATACAAAGCATTTGTAATTCAGATTATGACGAGGCTTGACGAGTTCTCATCGTGTTTGTGCAGAGCTGTAGGAGGACATGCGATGAGCAGCCTCTTATTAATATGAGAGAGAATACAGGAGTATAAACAAAGTAAGCAGGTGCTTCCAGCTTTAGAAAAAGCACAAGTTAGCGTGTTGCAGAATAGCGGGCTGTAATTATACTTTCCCGTTTTGTGTGTGTGTGTGTGTGTGGGGGGGGGGGGGTGTTTTGCATTTTAATGGTGCCAGGTAAGTTGGTTGATTTCCTGTTCTAATACTTAAGTTTGACATTAATAATTCATATCGCTGCCAGTTTTCCATTTTTCACACACCTGTGTTATTGTGGGGTTCGGCGGGCCCTTTCGGCGGTGTCATCGCAGGTGAGAGCGGCACACTTGATTATGTAAAACAACTTGTCAGCCTTTTTATTTTTATGTAATGTTTAGTGTCAAAAATGTTGTGATTAATTACTCCTTAACCCTGTAACGCAGAAAGGGGACTCAATCGAATAGCATTAAAAACTGAGTTTTTATGCAGAATAAACTCTGAGATTGAGATAAAAAATGCTTTATATATATGGTCACTCTTTAGTTTAGTGTTCAATTCTCACTATTAACTATGACTTTTGCTTTAGTAAACGTATTACTGCTTATTAATAGCGTAGTTGTTAAGTTTATGAATGTGGAATATGCTCATGCAGAATAAGGCATTAATATGTGCTTTATAAGCAATATGCATGCAATTAAGCAACTTTAATAGTGAGGATTGGAGCCTAAACTAAAGTGTTGGAAAATTGACATCTTCACTCTTCATGCAAATACTAGTAAAAATGCGTTAAAGATTTGTGAATTGCATTTTTTAAACCTGGGGTCAACAGTTTTATTTTTGAAACTTGTTAAAATTGTGCCGACATAACAAAAACATTTTGAATGCATGTAAAAAACGAGAGAACCATTGAAAAAAATATGCATTGATGCACACTATGATTTTTCTTTTTTCTCTGCATTTTATTTTTTTTTTGCTCTAATTTGCCAAATAATTTTGTTAGAGAAATACCTTAACCATTTTTTTAGTGTTTAAAGAAAAGTGTTTAGTTTTTTCCTTCAAAAATATAAAATATTTCTCTCACATTTTGATGGTGCAATCGTCACTTTTGTCCATTGCTGTATATATAACACATTTTTATTAGTTTATTTTTGTCTCAAATATTTCCACGGTTGAATTTTAAAGATCTCAGACTTGTTGAACCCAGTGCAATTTCTTTAAATTAAATTATTCTAAAAAAAATTATTTGCAGGGGTCATGACCTCTGAATCTCACTGGACCTGCAGAGTGCTTGATCTCTGTCAACATGTAATCCTCATCATCATCATCATCATGCTGAAACCAAGACAGTCCCTTGCTATGCCGCAATCAAGTTTGTCCTTGAATACTCCACACCTGTGAGACAACAGATCCATTTATGATGTTTTTCTCCCCCGCCCAAATACATGTTTGTCCAGCCTCGACTATCGGTGTTTATTCTGTCGGTGTGTTTGTTTTTTCTCTGTGGCTCTGAAACACTCAAATTGCATTTCAGACGCCGGATCCCCGGAGGAGCGAAGCTCGACGGCAGGTGTCTGAGGGAGTCAAATCTCTGTTCACACACACACACACACACTGCTCTGAAACATGCAAACTTTTCCCCTCTGTCAGAGAGTGTTTAGGCAGAAAAGATTCCCTGTGACTTTAAAATGTAGTTCCTCTTGGTCTCCGGTGCATACGTTCATCCAGCTGTTCTTATTTCTCATATAATTATATAACATGTTGTTCTTTTGTTTGTGTTTACAATAGTTGCGCTAGCATTAGCCCCCACTGGATGCGTCGACTCGCTTTAATAGACGTTGAACTGTAAATCTGAATTGAAAGCCTGGGTCATTGAGCCTCATTGACTTAAAACCACAAAAAGCAAATGATGTCTTAGTTGAGAGAAATATATCAAAGGATATCAACAATTATGAGTCATAAACAGGCTTGGCGCCGCAGCGGTGGGCCCGGAGCAGCGGGAATTAGCATGTTGAGCTAATAAATATGCATGTAAAGATTCTCCCAGAGGAATAACGCGCGTGTGATTGATAGCTTTGCAATTGAAGGATGTGTAAATTCACCCTCTTTTTTTCGTCAGTTCTGCTGTTGTACCGTTCTCACTTGTTAAAAGTTTTACCAACTTTATAATCCTTAATGCCACATCTGCTTCCTGCCTTTATAGCGCCTGTAAAACTTCATTAAATTATTACCACCAGCTGGCCTCGTCGCACAATAACCTCACTTATCTCTCGTTCGCTGACAATACTTTTGATTTATAGAGCCTATTAGAATAAATGATATTTTATACATATGTGTATATGGGTAAACAAGAGGAAATGTGTTCTTTTTCAATAATTCATGAGCGACGTCAGTTTTGGGGGGACGTTTTGTGAGAATACTGATTTGTGGGACAGTGCTCATAAGATTTTTTTTTTTATTTTTTTTTTACTCAAAGAAATGGATCGTTTTCTAAAAGAGCAGATTATACCAATGCAGTAGTGGGCAAATATAACGGAAATATTTCCTCTATTTTTTTGTAAATATGAGAGAAAAACGAAACGCTAAACTTGGTTTAGGTATTTATCTGACTAAATTATTTGGCAAACTACAGCTACAGGTTTTATTTTACCATGCAAAACAATGCTAAAGGCTCTGAGGTAAAACATACATTGACAATAATCAGTTATATTTTCTTGGTTCTCTCTTGTTCATAATGTCTTTGGATGACAATGATATTTTTAACAATTTGCATTGTTTCATTGCTTTATCATCACAGATAAAACAACCGACTCTAAGCACAACTTACAAAAATATCATTAATAATTTTTTTAATAAAAAGTGAAGATGTCAATATTAATTTTGGCCTCCACTTGCACTGTTTTTCCCCCTCTATATGTTTTTTTATTTTCTTCTCCTATATTTTTTCTCAGGCAAGTGCTTGAAAAGTTATTTTCCGTCTGACATGGAAAAGTGGGATAGATCTGGGAAGATCATCCAGAAGAATTCCAGCACCCCCTAATGTCACAAACCCGTTACTGAAGTAAGAGAGATTTACAACCAACACACACTTGCATTTCCAGGCCGAGAGGAACATTGTTACAGTAATTGTCAATAGTGCCGCCAAAAGTTTTAAAGTTGAAATGGAGTAGTGAGCAATTTGGCTAACTCTGTTTCATTTATGTAGGCGTACACACAGAAACGCACCCTCGAGGTGCAATAAGTCATTCCCATGTTTTAAGTTTGTTTTAAGTGCTCACACTGAGCGGGAATGATGTGTTATTTCCCTGAGGAAAAGAGACGAACTTCCAGAACTTCACTAGAAGGTCAACACTAGCTAGATACTTAAACTTTGTGTAAGTAGCTATTCAACAGATTCAGTCAACATTATTTCAACGTGTTTGGCATATTCTCTGGTCAACCAACAGCTTGAGGGACTTGATTTGGAGAACCGTAATATAATTATGAGCTTATTAATATGTGTGTTTGGGGGTGTTATGAGAAATCTGGTTGACAATGTGGTTTGCTCTGCTGTATTTTCGCCTTTGCTGAGGTGTTAAACTTCTGAGAGATATGCAGATTTATGATGAGAGATGCCACGGGTGTAAACTAGCCTCAGTCAACTATAGTTCTGATGTTTGAAACACACAGAGTACATTAAAACTCATCAATATTCATGATTAATATTTGTAAAAATGGAATCAGTAGATTTAGCAAATAGAAATCAGTGTAGGTAACAGTTAAGGGTTATGAAATCCTAAATTGCCTTTTCTATATATATATATATATATACTGTGTATATATATATATATATATATATATATATATATATATATACACACACGCACACACATATAGAGTGTATGTATATGTATATATGAAGAGTTCAGATGCAAAAGCCTCTAAATGCCATTTGAAATTTTCATCTTTAATGATGATTTTTATCAAACTTGTATATTTAAGTTCAGTAATTTCACTTAAATAACAATTAATAGGTAATTATCATTGCCATTTAAGTGAAATTACTGAACTTAAATATACAAGTTTGATAAAAATCATCATTAAAGAAGAAAATTTCAAATGGCATTTAGAGGCTTTTGCATCTGAACTCTTCATATATATATATATAACAATTAAGGGTTATGAAACCCTAAATTGCTTTTTCAAAAAAAACAAAAAAAAAACAATATACATATATATATTATATATATAACTAGATTTATTTTTCCGTCTCTTTCTCTATGTTGATGTCTGCATTTTCTTACATTTTTTTTGTCCTTATGTCTTTAATTTTGTTTTTATGTATTTGTTCATTATTAATATTGGCTAAGGTGTCTTTATTACATTTATAATTACACATTTAAGTACCCTTTAATATAAAGTAACTGCATGTACTATAGGGTCAGAAGTCAGGATTAGGCTTAGGTTTGGTTTAGGGTTAGTTGCATGCAATTTATAGTTGTTGCTATCGTAACTATAGCATGTAACATTATTATAGATACCTTTTCTTTCCACAATTTCCATAATGAAAAATCTTAATTGTGACCCACTTATACACACAAACTATACATTTTGTATTGTGTGTGTGTGTGAGCATTGCATGAATGTGCCGTCCGTTCCTCTGCCTTTCATCCGGCGTTTCCACAGATTTGTCGTCAGAAGTTGGCGGAGAAGCGCCGCGTGATTAGTATGCATTAAACGCGTCTGCTGTAGTTGTAAAAGTAGGGCCTGTTTGTGCGTCCTGTAAGTGTGATGCTGATGAGCACGAGGCCTGTTTGTTTTCCCCGGTGCCGTAAACAGACTCATTTAGAGCGAGAGCTTGATTTCCCCTGAGCGAGAACACTACCTGTCAGCATCAGCACACCTGAGCATTACCCATCAGGGTCGCCAGCACAACATCACTCAGCAAGAACACACACACTGATGGTCACCGTCCTGAAAACTCTGGAGTTAACTTCAACTTAATGGACTTGATATGATTCAACTGATTATGGAGATTTGCATGAATCTTGGCAGTTTTCTCTGTGTTTACGGTGTGAGTGGGAGTTGAAAAGCTCACAGTCGAAGATAAAGAAAAGAGCCTGTCAACAGAAGACGTGCGACGTTCAAATTCAATTAAACACAAATGAAATTATTAGCATTACATTAATACCTTTTGGTGGATTAACATGAATTTAAAATATTGTCTCCATGGCAAAATAGCATAGAAATGTTAATAAGTCTCTAATAAAAGAAATGAACACTATCATAAGTGTGTGTGTTTGATTGCCGAAGCAAAGCAAAGCTAATCTGTATCAATCTGATTTGATGTTTTATGCACAACAGGTCATAAGGCCGTAATTACAGTAATCGTCTGTCATCGTTCGTCTCCAACAGAGGACCTGTGTGTGTCTGGCTTTACAGATTCAGAGAGAGGACTGAAAGAAAGGTGAACAAAGTCGTATTATTATTTATTAATAGAATATGACACGATCAGCCGAAGGAGCTGCTTAACCATTAGTCATTTAAAACACATTAGATCAACACACACATTTATTATGATATTATTTATTACATATGTATTCATTTATAATGGGCAGAAGGGGATTTTTTTTTTTTGCCACCAAAATATAAATATTTTTAAATATTTTAATTATAACAGAAGGACAAAACAGGAAACTTGGGTAAAGTCAGATAAAATATTTATTTGATAAAACTATTACAGCTTTACTATGCAAAAAAATAAATGCATAGAAAACCAAAATGCATACATTAAGTTATTAATATTTCCATTGGTTCTCTTTTGCTCATAATTTCTTTGGCCTGGCCAAAAATTATGTTGCACAATTTGTCGGGTTTTATTGCATTATTATCGCAAATAAAAAAGCAATATTCTTAATACACTATAAAAATGAATATGCTTTATCTAATCAATAAAATTGTGGCAACAGATTACAAGCAATATTATTAATTAAATTGAACAAATTAGAATTGAGTAATAGTTAATCAAATTAACATTCTAATTAATTCTAATTTGTAGAATTTAATTAATAATATTGCTTGTAATATGTTGCCACGATTTTATTGATGAGATAAAGCATAATATTTTTTTTCAGTGTAATTACTAATAATATTTTCATAAAAGGTGATGTCGTCAATATTTCTACATCACTGCTGTGACTGTAAAAAAATATTGTTGGTTTAACTTAAAAAAAATGAAGTAACCTGGTCGCCTTAACTTTAAGTTCATTGAAATTGAAAAATTGAGTTACTACAATGGAGATGGATTTAATAATCAGAAACTCAAAATATGTTATCTGAACCGCATAAATTATCTAAGTTGATTTGACAGAAGAAAAAACGTGTTTTTCAAGACGTATGAATTTACTCAAAGGTCACGACCTCTAAGCTGGGACGATAAGCTCAAATAATAATGTGATTCTTTCTCATGTTAATGTTACATATCATACTCTTTGATGAAAGTAACAGGACACCAAACTGCGTGTTTGGAAGGGGTTAGAGACGTTAAAAACGGATATTTGAGCTGTTCCAAGCTTTGTTTGAACTCACTAATAGAGCAAGGCTGTTTGCAAGGCAGAACGTGTGCGCGTGTGCCTCATCACAATGAAACAGACCTAACTTCTGTGCGTAGAAAACTAGAGCGTGACTGCCGCATTTGAATATGAAATAGCCAAAGATTTCTGTTTCAGACACCTTGTACATTGTGCAAACAAAGCCACTGATTCCGGGGAAGAAAGACGAGTGAATTTAAAGCAGGCCTTTGTCGTTGTTTATAACTGTGTTGTCTTTGTTCCCATTTTTCCTCTGCAGGCAAAAGAATGGGCTGAAATATTTTTAAACAGTAATTACCTGGCCGGGATCCGACAGAGGGGGATTAATGGAGGAGCGTGGAGCGTCAGGTTCCAGAGATGTGTGTGCTGGAAGGTACGGAGAGAGAAACACACGCTTCTCCGTCACACGCGGGAAATGAGCGAACGGCAGATTTCTGATGTCAGGCTGTCTCTCACGCCAAGCCCGTCGCAAACCAGCAAGACCCATTTAGTCTTTCAAATCCAGTCTGGGAGATGTTTCAGGATTTCACTTTTTCCTTATTTAACCCTTTTGTAGTAGTTAAACCAACCCGATTTGGTGCTAGTCAGCGTTCAGTATGTCCTGCGGCGGTTTCACATCTTTGAAAGAGTATTTCAGTAATAAAGCTGTTCGTGAATGTAAAGTTTTAAAGATCAAAGTAGTCTTTTTACACAAATAATCGATTTTCAACAGCCGTCAGCAATTCCAGTCTCACTTCCTGTTACAAACATACGTAATAATGTAACTAAAAGTTACTTTAAAAAAGTAAATAGTTATAGTTACTAGTTACTTCTCACAAAAAGTAACTGAGTTACATTATTAAGTAACTAATTACCTGGAAAAGTAACTATTGCGTTGCTTTAAAAAAAAAATTAAAGTTTAAATAGGTGAAATAACTTGGAAACCCCCAATATTAAATATGTTAAATGAATGAAATGGACAGTAAATAGAAACAAATATTATTATAAAATATTGTACACTAATCTTCACTATTTTAATGTTTATTGTCTCTTACGCCAAGCCCGTCGCAAACCAGCAAGACCTGTTTAGTCTTTCAAATCCAGTCTGGGAGATGTTTCAGGATTTCACTTTTTCCTAATTTAACCCTTTTGTAGTGGTTAAACCAACCCGATTTGGTGCTAGTCAGCGTTCAGTATGTCCTGCGGCGGTTTCACATCTTTGAAAGAATATTTCAGTAATAAAGCTGTTCGTGAATGTAAAGTTTTAAAGATCAAAGTAGTCTTTCTACACAAATAATCGATTTTCAACAGCCGTCAGCAATTCCAGTCTCACTTCCTGTTACAAACATACGTAATAATGTAACTAAAAGTTACTTTAAAAAAGTAATTAGTTATAGTTACTAGTTACTTCTCACAAAAAGTAACTGAGTTACATTATTAAGTAACTAGTTACCTGGAAAAGTAACTAAAAGTAACTATTAAAAGTTTAAATGGGTGAAATAACTTGGAAACCCCCAATATTAAATATGTTAAATGAATGAAATGGACAGTAAATAGAAAAAAATATTATTATTATTATAAAATATTGTACACTAATCTTCACTATTTTAATGTTTACTGTCTCTTACGCCAAGCCCGTCGCAAACTAGCAAGACCCGTTTAGTCTTTCAAATCCAGTCTGAGAGATGTTTCAGGATTTCACTTTTTCCTTATTTAACCCTTTTGTAGCCCGATTTGGTGCTAGTCAACTCTCAGCGTATGTTTGTATAAACCAGACCTCTGCGTTCAGCGTTCAATATGTCCTGCGGCGGTTTCACATCTTTAAAAGAGTATTTCAGTAATAAAGCTGTTCGTGAATGTAAAGTTTTAAAGATCAAAGTAGTCTTTTTACACAAATAATCGATTTTCAACAGCCGTCACCAATTCCAGTCTCACTTCCTGTTACAAACATACGTAATAATGTAACTAAAGTGTTGGGGAAGTTACTTTAAAAAAGTAATTAGTTATAGTTACTAGTTACTTCTCACAAAAAGTAACTGAGTTACATTATTAAGTAACTAATTACCTGGAAAAGTAACTATTGTGTTGCTTTAAAAAATAAATAAAAGTTTAAATAAGTGAAATAACTTGGAAACCCCCAATATTAATATGTTAAATGAATGAAATGGACAGTAAATAGAAAAAAATATTATTATAAAATATTGTACACTAATCTTCACTATTTTAATGTTTACTGTCTCTTACGCCAAGCCCGTCGCAAACTAGCAAGACCCATTTAGTCTTTCAAATCCAGTCTGGGAGATGTTTCAGGATTTCACTTTTTCCTTATTTAACCCTTTTGTAGCCCGATTTGGTGCTAGTCAACTCTCAGCGTATGTTCGTATAAACCAGACCTCTGCGTTCAGCGTTCAATATGTCCTGCGGCGGTTTCACATCTTTGAAAGAGTATTTCAGTAATAAAGCTGTTCGTGAATGTAAAGTTTTAAAGATCAAAGTAGTATTTTTACACAAATAATCGATTTTCAACAGCCGTCGCCAATTCCAGTCTCACTTACTGTTACAAACATACGTAATAATGTAACTAAAAGTGTTGGGGAAGTAAGTAATTAGTTATAGTTTCTAGTTACTTCTCACTAAAAGTAACTGAGTTACATGATTAAGTAGCTAATTACCTGGAAAAGTAAATTGCCGTCAGCAATTCCAGTCTCACTTCCTGTTACAAACCTACGTAATAATGTAGTTAATTTGCATAATGCAAGTCTATGGTTTTTTATCTGTCAGGTAGACCAGTCTAATTATCCATCAGGTAGATCGCAAAGCGTACAGGTAGATGGTCTCACCTCCAGCACTCTTAGTATATCCACGGGTGTGCCCCAGGGCTCAGTGCTGGGACCACTCCTATTTATATTATACTTCAACATTTTTGCAAATATTCATTTCTATGCCGGTGATACTGTGATAAACTGCTCTGCTGCCACACCAAACCAAGCTCTTTGTCAGCTACAACTTGCTTTTGATACTGTAGAATGTACCTTGTTTGATTTAAAACTTGTTTTGAATGACGACAAAACTAAACTTCCAATGCGAAATCTAAGCTACAAAACCTTCCAGGGCTTCGAGATTAAGACTGTATCCCAATACAAATGCATTGGTATACTAAAGTACCACGCTGTAAGCTGTCGACCAATCACAACAGACTGGGCCATCTGACCAATCAGAGCAGAGCAGCTCTCGGAAAGGCGGAGTTTAGGGAGACTGAATCTTCAAACGAACCGTTTCAGACTCTGATGGGCTGGTTTCAACTAAAGTTTGGCCGTTTTGGTCGAGTTTTGGGTATCTGAAAATGCACACTTTTGAAAACGGGTTTCATAGTACAAGTTTTTGAAAACAGTCTCCGTGTAAACAGCAAAAATGTGAATCTCTGAAAACGTTATGCACATGCACAATATGCACGAATTACGTGTTCAATCTATAGTGTTTCACTGCCATGCCATCTGAGCCTGTGTGTAGAATACAGGGTTTTTATTCGCTTTTGCGGATCCGTGTGAATGAGGTAATGTGTGATGTATATTATGAGAAAATTTAAAGATTTTTTTTAACCTTGGATGTATGTAAAACTATTGTAGGAGAACCTTTAAAATAGCATCATAAGGCCACTTTAAAGTTGAAGTTTCTTTTTTTTTTTTACTTTAAAAGGGTCTGACTTCACTCTAATCAAACTTTTTGCGAACGTCTTAACACACTCTTTGCATCCACATGAATATTCATGTTCAAAGAGAGTAGCTTTTTTGCATCCTTTTGTCACTAACTCATAAAAGTCCAAATAGATAATCACTCCGACTTTAAAATGCATGTGGTAGAGATTTTGTTGGCAACACATATTGACTGTTGCATAACTCTTTAGTGTTTGCATAGAAAAAGCACATTATCACTGGTGCTATAGGCTGTAGACACACAGTTTCATCTGAACATTATTTTCTCATTGTATTTGTGAAGAAATGTTTGAGCGCTTTAGGATCCAGGCTATCAGACTGAGGCTTGTGTCTCCCTTCGGCACATCAGAACATGTTTTCCACTAATACAGAGGTCTGTAGTTAATTGAGAGCGCTTCATAAACGTGTCTGATTTATAATAGGACATAAAGTGATTCCTTCCATAAACCACCAGTGCAATCTACAGTCTAATTACAACAACACCATAAATCACCAATAAATCTGAGGAAAACAATATAAACATACAAAACTTTGCTAGAAAGTAAACAGTGTTAAAACTACGAAAAGAGTCATAAAAGCTCATTTAAAGGCTGATATTATGAATATCATAGAAAATTACAGCGGTCTATAGATGGTAAGCAATGCATTATTGCTGTGTAATGGCAGATCGCTGTTATTATGTCGGAAGTCTATCCGGCTAGCCATGAGAAGTTGAACAGGAATCATAAGGGGACAAATGAGCAATGGGAACATATTAATTTACTTTTTATGATTGTTTCCTCACAGGTTTCCTCATTCAAACACCCTATTGTTAAAGTAAACAGACAAATATCATTAACTCTTTCCCTGCCATTGACAGATCACTGTTATACGGATCAAAACACAGGCGAAAAAGAAGCAGAAGGCAAGGCAAGTTTATTTATATAGCACATTTCATACACAATGGCAATTCAAAGTGCTTTACATAGAAGAAATTAAAATAATCAAAAGAAATTAGAATAATTAAAATAGTTTAGAATAAAAAATAATAATAATAATAAAATACAGTAAATTATTAAACAATTTAGAATCAAAAATAAAATGAAGTGCAGTAACAAGCGACAAAAGCATAGATGATGCATGTAGGCTAGTCATGATTTTCTCCAATTTTTGTTCGAAATGTTGCTATTTTTTATGAAATTTACCCACATTCAAGTGTTCATAAAAAAAGAATGCATGAAACTAGAATATAAAAAATGTAGTTCTTTCTGTTCTTTCTTTTGATAAATTGCATGATCAGATATTCATACAACAAAATATTTCAGGGATCATGAAACGTTTGTGAAAATGGCCAAAAATGCTGGCAACTTTTAAAAAAAAATACTGGCAAGATACTTGCAGAACCCGCCTCGACTAATTTTATTTGATATATTTGGCAAGGCAACATTTCATCTAATATTTATATTTTATTTTATGTTACCTTTATGTCAATTCCTGAATATCCAGCCCAGACAGAAACATACAGTAGCGTCGGCCCAGATCCGAGCCGACACTATGTTTCTGTCTGGGAAATGTTTAATAGTAGGGCTGTGTAAAGATTAATTGCGATTAATCGCATCCAAAATAAAAGTTTGTGTTTACATAATATATTTATATATAAATACAGTATTTACATGCAAATAATTGCATATGCATGCATGTGTATTTATATGAAGAGTTCAGATAAATGTCATTTGAAATTTTCTTCTTTAATGATGATTTTTATCAAGCTTGTATATTTAAGTTCAGTAATGTCACTTAAATAACAATTAATAGGTAATTATCATTGCCATTTAAGTGAAATCACTGAACTTAAATATACAAGCTTGATAAAAATGATCATTCTAGAAGAAAATTTCAAATGGCACTTAGAGGCTTTTGCATCTGAACTCTTCATATATACAAAATAATCATACACAGCACACACATATATTTTGCAAACACAAACTTTTATTTTGGATGCAATTAATCTTTGCACAGCCCAATTTAATATTTTTAGAGCTTGATTTAAAAGGATAGTTGACTTTAAAATGAGCATTCGTTCGTCAAAATCAAAAGGAGAAGTGTAGCAGAGTGTATGAGCTACTTTTTAGATACAATGAAAGAGAATGGGAACCAGAAGAAGTCAAATTCCCAAAAAACACCATTAAATCAAAATGAAAGAATACAGTTACGGTTCACTCTATGATAAGAGAATACAGGTTTGACTCCTGTTGCTGACTGTGTGAACAGTACATTTCCACACTAACACCTGTAAGTTAATGTGGTTATAAAAGCCAAAAACTGACCGCGTGAATGTAGTTTCAATGCATCTAAATCCTAAGAAAGTCGACCTTAAAAAACATGCATTTAGACACAAACACGTGCATGCAAACATATGCAAGCGAAAGCATGAAACACAAAGATATGAAGTGCATTATCGTGCTGTAATCCTGTTAGCGGAGGAAACATGCTGTCATTGACTTCTCCACCCCAAACCCACAGCATGTGCTCCATCCAGAGCAACTCTTTAATGATCCATGCTGGGACAATCCTTTATTATCACAGCAATATTTAATATTCAGCCAGCATGGGAAATCAATGCTCGCTTATGCTGAACTCATTTTACTCGATATACCTTCTCTGAGCTCGGAGAAGAACAATAAAATGTCAAAAACTCAATGACGGTTGCCTGATTGTGGAAACGGAGGCGCGTGTCCATCCATAAATGTTGTTCAGAGCGCTCCATTATACAGTGTTTTCTGTGTACGCTTGACCAAATTCAGATCATCGTGCATCTGGAAAGCAGAAAATGACAGTGCTCTCGTCTATACGCAGCTCCTATTAGCATTAATACCATCTGTTAGTCATCAGGAGAAGTCACTCATGCCTTAATAGTCTGTCTTTATGTATCATAAACATTTTAAGCTCAAAGCTGTCATAGATGATTAAGTGTTCCATTATCTTTGCTTTTCTTCTCCAAGTTCATCTCAAGTCTTCTGCGAGCTTTCCGGAGACTTCTGAACGTTCATTCCATGTCGATGAAAGGCTTTTAATGCACAGCCACGAGTGCTTCGTATTTGCACTTTATATCAATAATACAAAATAATAATAATAATACAAAACAAAAGTCAAACAACAAATCTGATGTTAAAAATATATTTTTTAAAATTATAATTCAATATTATTATGACTATTAAGAACTGACAAAAGCAGATAACAAAAAAATAAATATAAATATGACAATAAAAATTATTTCAAAACACTTCTAAGAACTCAAATAGAAAACAAATAAAAAAATAACAGACAAAGCATTTAGCAAAATTACTAAAACTAAATGTAAAAGTTGTCAAAATATTGATAGTATTATAAAAAAATATTTAAAAAAAATAATAAAAAAAATTAATGGTATTAAATATTTATGAATGAAAATATCAAATATAAATATTTAAAAATTCTAAAGAGCGAATGTATATGTGGTACAAATGTTTATAATTTGATGAGAAATGTTTAAGTTCATAGACGTGGGAAATCTGAGCACACTTTGGGTCAAATATGGACAAACCCAAACGTTGGGTTAAATATTTAATTTAAAAATGTAATCCAGCGGCTGGGTTTGTCCATATTTGACCCAAAGTTGGGTTGAAACAACTGCACACTCTAAACAATGCTGGGTTGTTTTAACCCAATTTTGGGTAAAATATGGACAAACCCAGCCATTGGGTTAAAAATGTAGTTTAAAAATGTAACCCAATGGCTGGGTTTGTCCATATTTGACCCAAAATTGGGTTAAAACAATACTGCATTGTTTAGAGTGCAGTATTTCTTTTAGAGTGTACTGGAGATGCTTTTGCCATTATTATACTGTTTTTTGTTTGTTTGTTTTGTAATTTTGAATAGGAAATCAATCAACTCAATTATCATTCATGCATGAATATATTTATCAGAATTATGAGTCATGCAAATATCACACTTTAAAAAATGCTGGGTTGTTTTAACCCATCTTTGGGTCAAATACAAACTCAGCCATTGGGTTAAATGTTTAAATAACATTTTTAACCCAACATTTGGGTTTGTCCATATTCAACCCAAATTTGGGTTAAAACAACCCAGCATTTTTTTAGAGTGCAGAGTTTGAGACATTTCTGAAACTAGTTTGAACGAGGATGTTAAAAACGTGGAGACGTGGATCCTCTCGTACACCTTTTTTATTTATTAGAGGAGGAACTGTGGTCCACGCAGTGAGAAGTGGGTAATCTGTGTAACTGTGTGCAGAGCATGGTGTGTGTTCAAGCACCTGCTCATCAGAAGAGTAATATGAATGCACAGTGGGGTGGTGTGGGTTTAGCTTCACCAGCTGCCATCTGCTATCAATATCATTAGCATTCGCCATGACCAATTGTAATATTAGATTATTGAATACCCAGAAGGTGATGAATACAAGCACAAAATTCTGCATATGATTACGGCATGTGAGATGTGTTCAGGCTACAGACGTTTACCTTGGAAATGTGACTTATTTAGTGCATGACGCAAATAAAGCTGCTGTTTTTCAGTTCAGATCATGTCAAACTTCATCTCAGTGTTGTTGTTGTTAACTAAAACTATTTAAAAAAAAAAGAAATATTTAAACAAATGCTATTCATTTAAATATATAAATAAAAAATTATAAAAAATTTAAATTTGTCAAAATAAATACAAATTAAATTAAATATAAATTATTATTTTGATGTAAAATAATAGAAAGCTAAATAGAAATGTAAGGAAAACTAATAAAAATGACAAAAGCAAATAACAAAATTACTATAAATATATAATAAATAAAAATGTATTTATATTAAATAAAAATTATAAAAAATTAAAATGTATCAAAATAAATACAAATTAAATTAAATATAAATTGTTATTTTAATGTAAAATAATAGAAAGCTAAATAGATATGTAAGGAAAACTACTAAAAATAACAAAAGCAAATAACAAAATTACGGAAAAATAAAAATAAATATAAATGTGACAAAAGTTATTTCAAAGTACTGCCATAAAGTTAAATAAAAGCTAAATAGAAATCAAAGCAGATAACAAAAATACAGAAAAATAAAAATAAAAATGTGTATGATAATATTTACAATTTATAATAAAATATCAAATATAAATATTAAGAAAAAGTAATAAAAATGACAAAAGCACATAAAGAAATTCTAAAACTCGAAATGTTCGAGGTTATATTGAGATGTTTTGAGAGATGTTTCTGAAACTCACATGAGAGATAACTGGGGTCATTTTCATGTCATTTTCGTGTTTCTTGAATACAGACGGTTATTTGTAGGGCAGACACAGTCTACAGTGTTTTTTTCAGGTCAGATTGGCATTAAGAGCCTGAATGGAAACATTTGACACATCTAGCGATAAAAACAACTCGACCACATGTGCAGTCTGTCACCTGAACTCAACCTCTTCCTGTCATGTAGAAGAAGGTCTGAAGATGCATGATGGCACTCTGTAATTCGAGCAGCTTTTAAAGAAAACATTTGACCAATCGGAACAAGGCATGCTCTGCAGACCATCTTTAATTCAGGCATCATTCAGGTTTTGCATTAAATATGCATCATGAGCATCTGCTGCTCAGAGCTGGATGCCACGTGGCCTTTAGTGCAAAAAGTATTTAATGCACTGTTTCTGAACTCCTGAAACGCCTCCATTATAGTCTTGAGTTTCTTCCACGTCACAATATTCCTCATTATAATAATTAATGCGCAGAATAAAGGGGCGGGGCCTGGTTGAGTTGAGTTAGTTAGTAGTGTGTTAAACTGGCGGTTATGGTAAGGGGCGGGACATTTCCCAAACACACTCGACCAATCACAACACACTGATCCAACCGACCAATCAGAGCACAGTGTGGTATTCAGAAGGAGGGGCTTCATAGAGACAGGAAGTAAACAGAGCGTTACTGACAGACTGGGAAGAGAGGAGCCGCAACAATGGAGGATATGAGGAGAATAATCAACATTCAAGCAGGAAAACCTGTTCTAGAAGAGCCGAAAAATAAAAGACTTTGTAAAAGGGTGTGATAGTCCCCATTAAGAATATGAAAATGTTATCAATACAGGTTTTTATCGCAATAATCTTCCATCAAAAGAGGCTGATTTACTGACTCTACAACTGAAACCTTATTTTCCCAAAAGTATTGTTTTATTTATTTTTTTATGGAATGAATGTCAACAAATGAACAAATTTTCTAATTTCTGTTCTGGAAATTAATGCAAATTTGTGCATATTTAATTAGATAATGCCTCATTTGCATATTTAAACATAGCATTTCAGAAAACTAAAAATAACTGTCTTGAATTAAAATATTCAGCTGTAGTGTCTCGCCTTAAAGTCCCCCTGTGGTGAAACTCGTTTGTAATGCTTTTTATGTGATGTTTTTTTTTTTTATGTTTATTAAGACACACATGTGCAAGTTGATAAGTGGACAGCATTGCTGACTATTTCCTCCTTAAAACTGCAGTGAACCAAAGACTCAAAAACACGCTTTGAAATCGCTGGTGTTTCTAACGTCACAAACGACCTTGTAACCAATCAGATCAAGTGTATCACTGAGTGGAGGCGGAGCTCATTTGCATATTCATAGAACCGCGCATACTAAATGAGGCAAGGGTGTCGAGTTACATTCTAGATATTTTAAGGCATTAAGAAAACATTTTCAAGGTATGTAATTTGGTGATCAAATATTAGTGTTGGACTTCAGTTATTTAAATGCATTTGTTCAAAACCAAATGATAAAATTAACAATTTAACCTCATATGTATTCTTTAATGCTCAATAGGCTTTGCACGAAAAGACTGGGCGTCCTGCAGTCACAAACAGCTTCACCAGCAATACTCTCTGTGTTATATTATTTTCGGCCCACTTTAATCATTCTACTAACCATAAGTAACTTTACACCTACATGTCAACTTACTCTACTAACCGAACTCTAACCTACAGTCTACTAATACTCTAATGAGAGCTAGTTGATATGTAGGTGAAACGTTACAGAATGCCTTCAAAATAAAGTGCAACCATTTTTCAACTCTTTGTTGCCAAAGAATGGTGTCATTCTCAATACAAATATATTTGCAGCCTGCTTCTGTCAAAACCACATAGGTGTATCACTGCAAAATTGACAGTTTGAGGCTTTCATTCGGAGGGTCTGGAAAGTAGTCGCTCTGATGGTTCTCAGGAAACCAGTCTCTAACAGGCTTTGAAGATCAGAAGAGCTGGTGTGAAGGTGTAACAGTAGATGAAGTCAACAGGACACACAGTGACCTTTAGAGAAGCACACGCTGATGGGTTTGCTTTGTGAAATTGTGCGTATATTTACTGAGTTTTAACGAGTAGAGTTCCTGGAAGAAGCGTCTGCCACTCCAGTTGAGGACACTTGAGCTTCAACGCTGGAAAACCAGGCCAAAATATTTGATCTTCAAAAATATCTTCAATGTCTTTTAGAAGCAATACTACGCTGATTTACATTGCACATGTGTCATAACATTATGATCAGTTGTAGATGTTTTTAAGCAGTTTTTACACAGTTAATTGAGTCGAACATTTTGTTATGTATAAGTTAACTACTTTAAAGTATAGTAAAAATTTCATTTTATCTTTTTTCATTTCAATTTTAGTTACAATTTAGTCATTTTATTGTTTTTTGTAATTTTTATTAGTTTTTTGTTGTCTATGTACTAGTTTTTATTCATTTTATTTTCAGTTCCAGTTTTAGTTATTTTAGTACAAGTTAAACCAAACGAGTAAAATTTGATGAGAAACTTTGATGTTGGTTTGGCCAGCTCTGAACTTTTAAAATAACGCTGAAGTTTGAATGTTTTACTCCAGAGAAAACCATGAATGGATGGATGGATGGTTGAATGGATGGATGGATGTACGTATGGATGGATGCACGGATGGATGGATGAATGTATGGATGGATGGATAGATGGATGCATGGATGGATGCATGGATGGATGGATTGATTGATGGATGCATGCATGGATGGATGGATGGATGCATGGATGGATGAATGTACGTATGGATGAATAGATGGATGCATGGATGGATGCATGCATGGATGGATGGATGGATGGATGCATGGATGGATAAATGGATGCATGGATGGATGGATGGAGGGATGCATGCATAGATGGATGCATGGATGGATGCATGGTTGGATGGATAGATGGGTGGATGGATTGATTGATGGATGCATGGATGGATGGATGGATGCATGCATGGATGGATGGATGGATAGATAGATGGATGCATGGATGGATCGATGGATGGATGGATTGATTGATGGATGCATGGATGGATGGATAGATGCATGGATGGATGTATGTATGGATGGATGCATGAGTGGATGGATAGATGGATGGATGATGGATGCATGGATGGATGATAGATGGATGATGGATGCATGCATGGATGCATGGATGGATGATGCATGTATGGATAGATAGATAGATAGATAGATAGATAGATAGATAGATAGATAGATAGATAGATAGATAGATAGATAGATAGATAGATAGATAGATAGATAGATAGATAGATTTGAAAGACTGTCGGGTTAATTCAGTCAACTCTTAGCAAATGTGTGTGTTTGATGTGCTTCTTCCTCCCGGTCCTCCATCATCATCATCATCATCCTCCTGTTACAGGTGGACTGTTATCTCAGGACCGATTCCCGTGTTTGACAGCACATCTGAATCCAAGGCTGAGGGTTTTATTGTAGTGTCGGCTTCTCGTTGAAATAATTTATGTGGATTGCACAGATGTTGTTCAGATCCTTGTTTTTTTCCACTCAATTACAGAATCCATCTTGCTGTTTTAATTATCCTATGAAAAGCCCATCTTCCTCTCCCACTCCTCTTTTTAAGCTCATATTAAGTCCCCCTGTATGGTCTGGAACTATTTCAATGTGCCATCTCCATCTTTGCGTCTTCTGTCCGCTAGTATTGTGCATTGTTTGTGTTGGCACCTCGGGTTTATCAGGGGGTTTGATGGAAGCGCTTTGTCTCCGCTTCTTGGATGATGCTCAACTGAAGCCAAAGCAAATCCATCATGTTATGTTTTACTTAAAAGTCAACATGAAATCAAAATTGCCCATATTTACTCTCTTAATGCACACTCCTTGTCTTATTGTGTGTGATTCATCTCATTATTTGCTATAAAATCACCAAAACTTTCTCCACCGTTCCTACTATTAACTGTCCAGACATTTCCCCCCGGACTCCTAAATGATTCGGTGCCTGTTTAGAAATCGTACTAAATTGCATTATGATGTACACTATGTAAATATGACAATTAATGTCTTTTAAATGACACAGTACATGTAATATTGAGTAAGAGAAGGTATAAATGAACTCACAGCCGGAATGCATGCACTGTTTGTACTGTTTATTCAGTTGACTATTATTGTTTGTGATCAGCTTCGTCTTAGAAATAATATCTTTCATGACAGTGATAAGAAGTAAAATGGGTTGCAATCTCTAGCTACTTTTTGTATTGTCTATTTGATGCTTTAACACAATAATGACTTTAAATGATTTTGGTGTAATTTCTCAGCCAAATTTGACGTCTTTGATTATTTAAATTTTTATTAGTTTGTTTGTTTTGTTATTTTATTGTATTGTACTTTTTTTTAGCATATTTATATTTTATTTTATCAGTAAATCATTGGAACATTTGTTTTTCCACTTCCATTTTTATAATTTAACCCATTTCAACTTCACTTAAGTTGTACAAGATTTAACAAAAATGAGTTGAAATGACTTGTAAAGTTGAAATGGATGGATGCATGGATGGATGGATGGATGGATGAATGTATGGATGGATGCATGGATGGATAGATGCATGTATGGATGGATGGATGGATAGATGCATGTATGGATGGATGGATGCATGGATGGATGGATGGATGGATGCATGGATGGATGGATGGATGGATGGATGGATGCATGTATGGATGTATGGATGGATGTATGGATGGATGGATGGATGCATGGATGGATGGATGTATGGATGGATGGATGAATGTATGTATGGATGGATGGGTGGATGGATGGATGGATGCATGGATGGATGGATGGATGCATGTATGTATGGATGGATGGATGGATGGATGGATGGATGCATGTATGGATGGATGGATGGATGCATGGATGGCTGGATGGATGGATGGATGCATGTATGGATGGATGAATGTATGTA